>NC_039364.1:104235462-104237434 GCF_003573695.1 Papaver somniferum
AACATATACAGGGAATATATTCCCGCGGAATATTTCCTGTATATGGCTGGATTCGTCATTCTTACGAAGTTTCCGACTTATAGCAGTCCACCGACCGCCAGGTTTCGATCTCGGACCAGGTATATGCATCGAAGTCGACGAAAATGTGTTTGTTTAACATATACAGGGAATATATTCCTGAGGAATCTTTCCAGTATATGGCTGGATTCGTCGTTCTTACGAAGTTTCCGACTTATAGCAGTCCACTGACCGCCAGGTTTCGATCTCGGACCAGGTATATGCCTCGAAGTCGACGAAAATGTGTCTGTTTAACATATAAATGGAATATATTCATGAGGAATATTTCCAGTATATGGCTGGATTCGTCGTTCTTACGAAGTTTCCGACTTATAGCAGTCCACTGACCGCCAGGTTTCTATATCGGACCAGGTATATGCCTCGAAGTCGGCGAAAATGTTTCTGTTTAACATATACATGGAATATATTCATGAGGAATCTTTCCAGTATATGGCTGGATTCGTCGTTCTTACGAAGTTTCTGACTTATAGCAGTCCACTGACCGTCAGGTTTCTATATCGGACCAGGTATATGCCTCGAAGTCGGGGAAAATGTGTCTGTTTAACATATACATGGAATATATTCCCGAGGAATCTTTCCGGTATATGGCTGGATTCGTCGTTCTTACGAAGTTTCCGACTTATAGTAGTCCACTGACCGTCAGGTTTCGATCTCGGACCAGGTATATGCCTCGAAGTCGATGAAAATGTGTCTGTTTAACATATACAGGGAATATATTCCTGCGGAATCTTTCCAGTATATGGATGGATTTTTCATTCTTACGAAGTTTCCGACTTATTGCAGTCCACTGACCGCCAGGTTTCGATCTCGGACCAGGTAAATGCCTCGAAGTCGACGAAAATGTGTCTGTTTAACATATACATTGAATATATTCATGAGGAATCTTTCCAGTATATGGCTGGATTCGTCGTTCTTACGAAGTTTCCGACTTATAGCAGTCCACTGACCGCCATGTTTCTATATCGGACCAGGTATATGCCTCAAAGTTGGCGAAAATGTGTCTGTTTAACATATACAGGTAATATATTCCTGAGGAATCTTTCCGGTATATGGCTGGATTCGTCGTTCTTACGAAGTTTCCGATTTATAGTAGTCCGCTGACCGTCAGGTTTCGATCTCAGACCAGGTATATGCCTCGAAGTCGACGAAAATGTGTCTGTTCAACATATACAGGGAATACATTACTGAAGAATCTTTCCAGTATATGGTTGGATTCATCTTTCTTACGAAATAAGCGACTTATAGCAGTCCACTGACCGCCAGATTTCGATCTCGGACCAGGTATATGCCTCGAAGTCGACGAAAATGTGTTTGTTTAACATACACAGGGAATATATTCCTGCGGAATCTTTCCAGTATACGGCTGGATTCGTCATTCTTACGAAGTTTCAGACTTATAGCAGTCCACTGACCGCCAGGTTTCTATATCGGACCAGGTATATGCCTCGAAGTCGGCGAAAATGTGTCTAGATAACATATACAAGGAATATATTCCTGAGGAATCCTTCCATTATATGGCTGGATTTGTCGTTGTTACGAAGTTTCCGACTTATAGCAGTCCACTGACCGCCAGGTTTCGATCTCAGACCAGTTAAATGCCTCGAAGTTGACGAAAATGTGTCTGTTTAACATATACATGGAATATATTCATCAGGAATCTTTTCAGTATATGGCTGTATTCGTCGTTCAAACGACGTTTCCGACTTATAGCAGTCCACTGACCGCCAGGTTTCTATATCGGACCTGGTATATGCCTCGAAGTCGGCGAAAATGTGACTGTTTAACATATACAGGGAATATATTCCTGAGGAATCTTTCCGTTTATATGGCTGGATTCGTCTTTTTTACGAAGTTTCCGACTTATAGCAGTCCACTGACCGTCAGGTTTCGATCT
>NC_039364.1:104237627-104357052 GCF_003573695.1 Papaver somniferum
AACATATACAGGGAATATATTCCTGAGGAATCTTTCCGGTATATGGCTGGATTCGTCGTTCTTATGAAGTTTCCGACTTATACCAGTCCACTTACCGCCAGGTTTCGATCTCGGACTAGGTAAATGCCTCGATGTCGACGAAAATGTGTCTGTTTAACATATACATGGAATATATTCATGAGGCATCTTTCCAGTATATGGCTGGATTCGTCGTTCTAACGACGTTTCCGACTTATAGCAGTCCACTGACCGCCAGGTTTCTATATCGGACCAGGTATATGCCTCGAAGTCGGCGAAAATGTGACTGTTTAACATATACATGGAATATATTCCTGAGGAATCTTTCCGGTATATGGCTGGATTCGTCTTTTTTACGAAGTTTCCGACTTATAGCAATCCACTTACCGTCAGGTTTCGATCTCGGACCAGGTATATGCCTCGAAGTCGACGAAAATGTGTTTGTTCAACATATACGGGGAATATATTCCTGAGGAATCTTTCCAGTATATGGCTGGATTCGTCGTTCTTACGAAGTTTCCGACCTATAGCAGTCCACTGACGGCCAGGTTTCTATATCGGACCAGGTATATTCCTCGAAGTCGGCGAAAATGTTTCTGTTTAACATATACAGGGAATATATTCCTGAGGAATCTTTCCGGTATATGGCTGGATTGGTCGTTCTTACGAAGTTTCCGACTTATAGCAGTCCACTGACCGCCAGGTTTCTATATCGAACCAGATATATGCCTCGAAGTCGGCGAAAATGTGTTTGTTTAACATATACAGGGAATATATTCCTGAGGAATCTTTCCGGTATATGGCTGGATTCGTCGTTCTTACGAAGTTTCCGACTTATAGCAGTCCACTGACCGTCAGGTTTCGATCTCAGACCAGGTATATGCCTCGAAATCGACGAAAATGTGTCTGTTCAACATATACAGGGAATATATTCCTGAGGAATCTTTCCAGTATATGGCTGGATTCGTCGTTCTTACGAAGTTTCCGACTTATAGCAGTCCACTGACCGCCAGGTTTCTATATCGGATCAGGTATATGCCTCGAAGTCGGCGAAAATGTGTCTGTTTAACATATACAGGGAATATATTCCTGAGGAATCTTTCCGGTATATGGCTGGATTCGTCGTTGTTACGAAGTTTCCGACTTATAGTAGTCCACTGACCGTCAGGTTTCGATCTCGGACCAGGTATATGCCACGAAGTTGACGAAAATGTGTCTGTTAAACATATACAGGGAATATATTCCTGAGGAATCTTTCCAGTATATGGTTGGATTCGTCTTTCTTACGAAGTAAGCGACTTATAGCAGTCCACTGACCGCCAGGTTTCTATATCAGACCAGGTATATGCCTCGAAGTCGGCGAAAATGTGTCTTTTTAACAGATACAAGGAATATATTCCTGAGGAATCTTTTCGGTATATGGCTGGATTCGTCGTTCTTACGAAGTTTCCGACTTATAGCACTCCACTGATCATCAGGTTTCGATTTCGGACCAGGTGTATGCCTCGAAGTCGACGAAAATGTGTCTGTTCAACATATACAGGGAATATATTCCTGAGGAATCTTTCCAGTATATGGCTGGATTCGTCGTTCTTACGAAGTTTCCGACTTATAGCAGTCCACTGACCGCCAGGTTTCTATATCGGACCAGGTATATGCCTCGAAGTCGGCGAAAATGTGTCTGTTTAACATATACATGGAATATATTCCTGAGGAATCTTTCCGGTATATGGCTGGATTCGTCGTTCTTACGAAGTTTCCGACTTATAGCAGTCCACTGACCGTCAGGTTTCGATCTCGGACCAGGTATATGCCTCGAAGTCGACGAAAATGTGTCTGTTCAACATATACAGGGAATATATTCCTGAGGAATCTTTCCAGTATATGGCTGGATTCGTCGTTCTTACGAAGTTTCCGACTTATAGCAGTCCACTGACCGCCAGGTTTCTATATCGGACCAGGTATATGCCTCGAAGTCGGCGAAAATGTTTCTGTTTAACATATACAGGGAATATATTCCTGAGGAATATTTCCGGTATATGGCTGGATTCGTCGTTCTTACGAAGTTTCCGACTTATAGCAGTCCACTGACCGCCAGGTTTCTATATCGGACCAGGTATATGCCTCGAAGTCGGCGAAAATGTGTCTGTTTAACATATACAGGGAATATATTCCTGAGGAATCTTTCCGGTATATGGCTGGATTCGTCGTTCTTACGAAGTTTCCGACTTATAGCAGTCCACTGACCGTCAGGTTTCGATCTCGGACCAGGTATATGCTTTGAAGTCGACGAAAATGTGTCTGTTCAACATATACATGGAATATATTCCTGAGGAATCTTTCCAGTATATGGCTGGATTCGTCGTTCTTACGAAGTTTCCGACTTATAGCAGTCCACTGACCGCCAGGTTTCTATATCGGACCAGGTATATGCCTCGAAGTCGGCGAAAATGTTTCTGTTTAACATATACAGGGAATATATTCCTGAGGAATCTTTCCGATATATGGCTGGATTCGTCGTTCTGATGAAGTTTCCGACTTATACCAGTCCACTTACCGCCAGGTTTCGATCTCGGACTAGGTAAATGCCTCGATGTCGACGAAAATGTGTCTGTTTAACATATACATGGAATATATTCATGAGGCATCTTTCCAGTATATGGCTGGATTCGTCGTTCTAACGACGTTTCCGACTTATAGCAGTCCACTGACCGCCAGGTTTCGATCTCAGACCAGGTAAATGCCTCGAAGTTGACGAAAATGTGTCTGTTTAACATATACATGGAATATATTCATCAGGAATCTTTCCAGTATATGGCTGTATTCGTCGTTCAAACGACGTTTCCGACTTATAGCAGTCCACTGACCGCCAGGTTTCTATATCGGACCTGGTATATGCCTCGAAGTCGGCGAAAATGTGACTGTTTAACATATACAGGGAATATATTCCTGAGGAATCTTTCCGTTTATATGGCTGGATTCGTCTTTTTTACGAAGTTTCCGACTTATAGCAGTCCACTGACCGTCAGGTTTCGATCTTGGACCAGGTATATGCCTTGAAGTCGACGAAAATGTGTCTGTTCAACATATACATGGAATATATTCCTGAGGAATCTTTCCAGTATATGGCTGGATTCGTCGTTCTTACGAAGTTTCCGACTTATAGCAGTCCACTGACCGCCAGGTTTCTATATCGGACCAGGTATATGCCTCGAAGTCGGCGAAAATGTTTCTGTTTAACATATACAGGGAATATATTCCTGAGGAATCTTTCCGGTATATGGCTGGATTCGTCGTTCTTATGAAGTTTCCGACTTATACCAGTCCACTTACCGCCAGGTTTCGATCTCGGACTAGGTAAATGCCTCGATGTCGACGAAAATGTGTCTGTTTAACATATACATGGAATATATTCATGAGGCATCTTTCCAGTATATGGCTGGATTCGTCGTTCTAACGACGTTTCCGACTTATAGCAGTCCACTGACCGCCAGGTTTCGATCTCAGACCAGGTAAATGCCTCGAAGTTGACGAAAATGTGTCTGTTTAACATATACATGGAATATATTCATCAGGAATCTTTCCAGTATATGGCTGTATTCGTCGTTCAAACGACGTTTCCGACTTATAGCAGTCCACTGACCGCCAGGTTTCTATATCGGACCTGGTATATGCCTCGAAGTCGGCGAAAATGTGACTGTTTAACATATACAGGGAATATATTCCTGAGGAATCTTTCCGTTTATATGGCTGGATTCGTCTTTTTTACGAAGTTTCCGACTTATAGCAGTCCACTGACCGTCAGGTTTCGATCTCGGACCAGGTATATGCCTTGAAGTCGACGAAAATGTGTCTGTTCAACATATACATGGAATATATTCCTGAGGAATCTTTCCAGTATATGGCTGGATTCGTCGTTCTTACGAAGTTTCCGACTTATAGCAGTCCACTGACCGCCAGGTTTCTATATCGGACCAGGTATATGCCTCGAAGTCGGCGAAAATGTTTCTGTTTAACATATACAGGGAATATATTCCTGAGGAATCTTTCCGGTATATGGCTGGATTCGTCGTTCTTATGAAGTTTCCGACTTATACCAGTCCACTTACCGCCAGGTTTCGATCTCGGACTAGGTAAATGCCTCGATGTCGACGAAAATGTGTCTGTTTAACATATACATGGAATATATTCATGAGGCATCTTTCCAGTATATGGCTGGATTCGTCGTTCTAACGACGTTTCCGACTTATAGCAGTCCACTGACCGCCAGGTTTCGATCTCAGACCAGGTAAATGCCTCGAAGTTGACGAAAATGTGTATGTTTAACATATACATGGAATATATTCATCAGGAATCTTTCCAGTATATGGCTGTATTCGTCGTTCAAACGACGTTTCCGACTTATAGCAGTCCACTGACCGCCAGGTTTCTATATCGGACCTGGTATATGCCTCGAAGTCGGCGAAAATGTGACTGTTTAACATATACAGGGAATATATTCCTGAGGAATCTTTCCGTTTATATGGCTGGATTCGTCTTTTTTACGAAGTTTCCGACTTATAGCAATCCACTTACCGTCAGGTTTCGATCTCGGACCAGGTATATGCCTCGAAGTCGACGAAAATGTGTTTGTTCAACATATACGGGGAATATATTCCTGAGGAATCTTTCCAGTATATGGCTGGATTCGTCGTTCTTACGAAGTTTCCGACTTATAGCAGTCCACTGACCGCCAGGTTTCTATATCGGACCAGGTATATGCCTCGAAGTCGGTGAAAATGTGTCTGTTTAACATCTACAGGGAATATATTCCTGAGGAATCTTTCCGGTATATGGCTGGATTCGTCGTTCTTACGAAGTTTCCGACTTATAGCAGTCCACTGACCGCCAGGTTTCTATATCGAACCAGATATATGCCTCGAAGTCGGCGAAAATGTGTCTGTTTAACATATACAGGGAATATATTCCTGAGGAATCTTTCCGGTATATGGCTGGATTCGTCGTTCTTACGAAGTTTCCGACTTATAGCAGTCCACTGACCGTCAGGTTTCGATCTCGGACCAGGTATATGCTTTGAAGTCGACGAAAATGTGTCTGTTCAACATATACATGGAATATATTCCTGAGGAATCTTTCCAGTATATGGCTGGATTCGTCGTTCTTACGAAGTTTCCGACTTATAGCAGTCCACTGACCGCCAGGTTTCTATATCGGACCAGGTATATGCCTCGAAGTCGGCGAAAATGTTTCTGTTTAACATATACAGGGAATATATTCCTGAGGAATATTTCCGGTATATGGCTGGATTCGTCGTTCTTACGAAGTTTCCGACTTATAGCAGTCCACTGACCGCCAGGTTTCTATATCGGACCAGGTATATGCCTCGAAGTCGGCGAAAATGTGTCTGTTTAACATATACAGGGAATATATTCCTGAGGAATCTTTCTGGTATATGGTTGGATTCGTCGTTCTTACGAAGTTTCCAACTTATAGCAGTCCACTGACCGTCAGGTTTCGATCACGGACCAGGTATATGCTTCGAAGTCGACGAAAATGTGTCTGTTCAACATATACAGGGAATATATTCCTGAAGAATCTTTCCAGTATATGGTTGGATTCGTCGTTCTTACGAAGTGTCCGACGTATAGCAGTCCACTGACCGCCAGGTTTCGATCTCGGACCAGGTATATGCCTCGAAGTCGACCAAAATGTGTCTGTTTAACATATACATGGAATATATTCATGAGGAATCTTTCCATTATATAGTTGGATTCGTCGTTCTTACAAAGTTTCCGACTTATAGCAGTCCACTGACCTCCAGGTTTCGATGTCGGACCAGGTATATGCCTCGAACTCGACGAAAATGTGTCTGTTTAACATATACATGGAATTTATTCCTGAGGAATCTTTCCTGTATATGGTTGGATTCGTCTTTCTTACGAAGTAAGCGAATTATAGCAGTCCACTTACCGCCAGGTTTCGATCTCGGACCAGGTATATGCCTCGAAGTCGACGAAAATGTGTCTGTTTAACATATACATGGAATATATTCATGAGGAATCTTTCCAGTATATGGCTGGATTCGTCATTCTTACGAAGTTTCCGACTTATAGCAGCCGACTGACCGCCAGGTTTCTATATCGGACCAGGTATATGCCTCGAAGTCGGCGAAAATGTGTCTGTTTAACATATACAGGGAATATATTCCTGAGGAATCTTTCCGGTATATGGCTGGATTCGTCGTTCTTACGAAGTTTCCGACTTATAGCAGTCCACTGACCGTCAGGTTTCGATCACGGACCAGGTATATGCTTCGAAGTCGACGAAAATGTGTCTGTTCAACATATACAGGGAATATATTCCTGAAGAATCTTTCCAGTATATGGCTGGATTCGTCGTTCTTACGAAGTTTCCGACATATAGCAGTCCACTGACCGCCAGGTTTCGATCTCGGACCAGGTATATGCCTCGAAGTCGACCAAAATGTGTCTGTTTAACATATACATGGAATATATTCATGAGGAATCTTTCCATTATATAGTTGGATTCGTCGTTCTTACAAAGTTTCCGACTTATAGCAGTCCACTGACCTCCAGGTTTCGATGTCGGACCAGGTATATGCCTCGAACTCGACGAAAATGTGTCTGTTTAACATATACATGGAATTTATTCCTGACGAATCTTTCCTGTATATGGTTGGATTCGTCTTTCTTACGAAGTAAGCGAATTATAACAGTCCACTTACCGCCAGGTTTCGATCTCGGACCAGGTATATGCCTCGAAGTCGACGAAAATGTGTCTGTTTAACATATACAGGGAATATATTCCCGCGGAATCTTTCAAGTATATGGCTGGATTCGTCGTTCTTACGAAGTTTCCGACTTATAGCAGTCCACTGACCGCCAGGTTTCGATCTCTGACCAGGTATATGCCTCGAAGTCGACGAAAATGTGTATGTTCAACATATACAGGGAATATATTCCTGAGGAATCTTTCCAGTATATGGATGGATTCGTCGTTCTTACGAAGTTTCCGACTTATAGCAGTCCACTGACCGCCAGGATTCTATATCGGACCAGGTATATGCCTCGAAGTCGGCGAAAATGTGTCTGTTTAACATATACAGGGAATATATTCCTGAGGAATCTTTCCGGTATATGGCTGGATTCGTCGTTCTTACGAAGTTTCCGACTTATAGCAGTCCACTGACCGTCAGGTTTCTATATCGGACCAGGTATATGCCTCGAAGTCGACGAAAATGTGTCTGTTCAACACATACATGGAATATATTCCTGAGGAATCTTTCCAGTATACGGCTGGATTCGTCGTTCTTACGAAGTTTCCGACTTATAGCAGTCCACTGACCGCCAGGTTTCGATCTCGGACCAGGTATATGCCTCGAGGTCGATGAAAATTTGTCTGTTTAACATATACAAGGAATATATTCCTGAGGAATATTTCCAGTATATGGCTGGATTCGTCGTTCTTACGAAGTTTCCGACTTATAGTAGTCCACTGACCGCCAGGTTTCTATATCGGACCAGGTATATGCCTCGAAGTTGACGAAAATGTGTCTGTTTAACATATACAGGAAATATATATTCCTGAGGAATCTTTCCGGTATATGGCTGGATTCGTCGTTCTTACGAAGTTTCCGACTTATAGTAGTCCACTTACCGCCAGGTTTCGATCTCAGACCAGGTATATGCCTCGAAGTCGACGAAAATGTGTTTGTTTAACATATAGATGGAATATATTCCTGCGGAATCTTTCCTGTATACGGCTGGATTCGTCATTCTTACGAAGTTTCCGACTTATAGCAGTCCACTGACCGCCAGGTTTCTATATCGGACCAGGTATATGCCTCGAAGTCGGCGAAAATGTGTCTAGTTAACATATACAGGGAATATATTCCTGAGGAATCTTTCCAGTATATGGCTGGATTCGTCGTTGTTACGAAGTTTCTGACTTATAGCAGTCCACTGACCGTCAGGTTTCGATCTCGGACTAGGTATATGCCTCGAAGTCGACGAAAATGTGTATGTTTAACATATACATGGAATATATTCATGAGGAATCTTTCCAGTATATGGCTGGATTCGTCATTCTTACGAAGTTTCCGACTTATAGCAGCCGACTGACCGCCAGGTTTCTATATCGGACCAGGTATATGCCTCGAAGTCGGCGAAAATGTGTCTGTTTAACATATACAGGGAATATATTCCTGAGGAATCTTTCCGGTATATGGCTGGATTCGTCGTTCTTACGAAGTTTCCGACTTATAGCAGTCCACTGACCGTCAGGTTTCGATCTCGGACCAGGTATATGACTCGAAGTCGACGAAAATGTGTCTGTTCAACATATACAGGGAATATATTCCTCAGGAATCTTTCCGGTATATGGCTGGATTCGTCGTTCTTACGAAGTTTCCGACTTATAGCAGTCCACTAACCACCAGGTTTCTATATCGGACCAGGTATATGCCTCGAAGTCGGCGAAAATGTGTCTGTTTAACATATACATGGAATATATTCCTGAGGAATCTTTCCGGTATATGGCTGGATTCGTCGTTCTTACGAAGTTTCCGACTTATAGTAGTCCACTGACCGTCAGGTTTCGATCTCGGACCAGGTATATGCCACGAAGTTGACGAAAATGTGTCTGTTAAACATATACAGGGAATATATTCCTGAGGAATCTTTCCAGTATATGGTTGGATTCGTCTTTCTTACGAAGTAAGCGACTTATAGCAGTCCACTGACCGCCAGGTTTCTATATCAGACCAGGTATATGCCTCGAAGTCGGCGAAAATGTGTCTTTTTAACAGATACAGGGAATATATTCCTGAGGAATCTTTTCGGTATATGGCTGGATTCGTCGTTCTTACGAAGTTTCCGACTTATAGCAGTCCACTGACCGTCAGGTTTCTATATCGGACCAGGTGTATGCCTCGAAGTCGACGAAAATGTGTCTGTTCAACATATACATTGAATATATTCCTGAGGAATCTTTCCAGTATACGGCTGGATTCGTCGTTCTTACGAAGTTTCCGACTTATAGCAGTCCACTGACCGCCAGGTTTCGATCTCGGACCAGGTATATGCCTCGAGGTCGATGAAAATTTGTTTGTTTAACATATACAAGGAATATATTCCTGAGGAATATTTTCAGTATATGGCTGGATTCGTCGTTCTTACGAACTTTCCGACTTATAGTAGTCCACTGACCGCCAGGTTTCTATATCGGACCAGGTATATGCCTCGAAGTTGACGAAAATGTGTCTGTTTAACATATACAGGGAATATATATTCCTGAGGAATCTTTCCGGTATATGGCTGGATTCGTCGTTCTTACGAAGTTTCCGACTTATAGTAGTCCACTTACCGCCAGGTTTCGATCTCAGACCAGGTATATGCCTCGAAGTCGACGAAAATGTGTTTGTTTAACATATAGATGGAATATATTCCTGCGGAATCTTTCATGTATACGGCTGGATTCGTCATTCTTACGAAGTTTCCGACTTATAGCAGTCCACTGACCGCCAGGTTTCTATATCGGACCAGGTATATGCCTCGAAGTCGGCGAAAATGTGTCTAGTTAACATATACAGGGAATATATTCCTGAGGAATCTTTCCAGTATATGGATGGATTCGTCGTTGTTACGAAGTTTCTGACTTATAGCAGTCCAGTGACCGTCAGGTTTCGATCTCGGACTAGGTAGATGCCTCGAAGTCGACGAAAATGTGTCTGTTTAACATATACATGGAATATATTCATGAGGAATCTTTCCAGTATATGGCTGGATTCGTCATTCTTACGAAGTTTCCGACTTATAGCAGCCGACTGACCGCCAGGTTTCTATATCGGACCAGGTATATGCCTCGAAGTCGGCGAAAATGTGTCTGTTTAACATATACAGGGAATATATTCCTGAGGAATCTTTCCGGTATATGGCTGGATTCGTCGTTCTTACGAAGTTTCCGACTTATAGCAGTCCACTGACCGTCAGGTTTCGATCTCGGACCAGGTATATGCCTCGAAGTCGTCGAAAATGTGTCTGTTCAACATATACAGGGAATATATTCCTCAGGAATCTTTCCGGTATATGGCTGGATTCGTCGTTCTTACGAAGTTTCCGACTTATAGCAGTCCACTAACCACCAGGTTTCTATATCGGACCAGGTATATACCTCGAAGTCGGCGAAAATGTGTCTGTTTAACATATACATGGAATATATTCCTGAGGAATCTTTCCGGTATATGGCTGGATTCGTCGTTCTTACGAAGTTTCCGACTTATAGCAGCACACTGACCGTCAGGTTTCGATCTCGGACCAGGTATATGCCTCGAAGTCGACGAAAATGTGTCTGTTTAACATATACATTGAATATATTCATGAGGAATCTTTCCAGTATATGGCTGGATTCGTCGTTCTTACGAAGTTTCCGACTTATCCAGGTTTCTATATCGGACCAGGTATATGCCTCGAAGTTAGCGAAAATGTGTCTGTTTAACATATACAGGGAATATATTCCTGAGGAATCTTTCCGGTATATGGCTGGATTCGTCGTTCTTACGAAGTTTCCGACTTATAGCAGTCCACTGACCGTCAGGTTTCGATCTCGGACCAGGTATATGCCTCGAAGTCGACGAAAATGTGTCTGTTCAACATATACAGGGAATATATTCCTGAGGAATATTTCCAGTATATGGCTGGATTCGTCGTTCTTATGAAGTTTCCGACTTATAGCAGTCCACTGACCGCCAGGTTTCTATATCGGACCAGGTATATGCCTCGAAGTCGGCGAAAATGTCTCTGTTTAACATATACAGGGAATATATTCCTGAGGAATCTTTCCGGTATATGGTTGGATTTGCCGTTCTTACGAAGTTTCCGACTTATAGCACTCCACTAACCGTCAGGTTTCGATCTCGGACCAGGTATATGCCTCGAAGTCGACGAAAATGTGTTTTTTTAACATATACAGGGAATATATTCCTGAGGAATCTTTCCGGTATATGGCTGGATTCGTCGTTCTTACGAAGTTTCCGACTTATAGCAGTCCACTGACCGTCAGGTTTCGATCTCGGACCAGGTATATGCCTCGAAGTCGACGAAAATGTGTCTGTTCAACATATACAGGGAATATATTCCTGAGGAATCTTTCCAGTATATGGCTGGATTCGTCGTTCTTATGAAGTTTCCGACTTATAGCAGTCCACTGACCGCCAGGTTTCTATATCGGACCAGGTATATGCCTCGAAGTCGGCGAAAATGTGTCTGTTTAACATATACAGGGAATATATTCCTGAGGAATCTTTCCGGTATATGGTTGGATTTGCCGTTCTTACGAAGTTTCCGACTTATAGCACTCCACTAACCGTCAGGTTTCGATCTCGGACCAGGTATATGCCTCGAAGTCGACGAAAATGTGTTTTTTTAACATATACAGGGAATATATTCCTGAGGAATCTTTCCGGTATATGGCTGGATTCGTCGTTCTTACGAAGTTTCCGACTTATAGCAGTCCACTGACCGTCAGGTTTCGATCTCGGACCAGGTATATTCCTCGAAGTCGACGAAAATGTGTTTGTTCAACATATACAGGGAATATATTCCTGAGGATTCTATATAGTATATGGCTGGATTCGTCAATCTTACGAAGTTTTCGACTTATAGCAGTCCACTGACCACCAGGTTTCTATATCGGACCTGGTATATGCCTCGAAGTCGGCGAAACTGTGTCTGTTTAACATATACATGGAATATATTCCTGAGGAATCTTTCCGGTATATGGCTGGATTCGTCGTTCTTACGAAGTTTCCGACTTATAGCAGTCCACTGACCGTCAGGTTTCGATCTCGGACCAGGTATATGCCTCGAAGTCGATGAAAATGTGTCTGTTTAACATATACAGGGAATATATTCCTGAGGAATCTTTCCGGTATATGGCTGGATTCGTCGTTCTTACGAAGTTTCCGACTTATAGCAGTCCACTGACCGTCAGGTTTCGATCTCGGACCAGGTATATGCTTCGAAGTCGACGAAAATGTGTTTGTTCAACATATACAGGGAATATATTCCTGAGGATTCTTTCCAGTATACGGCTGGATTCGTAGTTCTTACGAAGTTTCCGACTTATATCAGTTCACTGACCACCAGGTTTCTATATCGGACCTGGTATATGCCTCGAAGTCGGCGAAAATGGGTCTGTTTAACATATACAGGGAATATATTCCTGAGGAATCTTTCCGGTATATGGCTGGATTCTTCGTTCTTACGAAGTTTCCGACTTATAGCAGTCCACTGACCGTCAGGTTTCGATCTCGGACCAGGTATATGCCTCGAAGTCGATGAAAATGTGTCTGTTTAACATATACATGGAATATATTCCTGAGGAATCTTTCCGGTATATGGCTGGATTCGTCGTTCTTACGAAGTTTCCGACTTATAGCAGCACACTGACCGTCAGGTTTCGATCTCGGACCAGGTATATGCCTCGAAGTCGACGAAAATGTGTCTGTTTAACATATACATTGAATATATTCATGAGGAATCTTTCCAGTATATGGCTGGATTCGTCGTTCTTACGAAGTTTCCGACTTATAGCAGTCCACTGACCGCCAGGTTTCTATATCGGACCAGGTATATGCCTCGAAGTTGGCGAAAATGTGTCTGTTTAACATATACAGGGAATATATTCATGAGGAATCTTTCCATTATATGGCTGGATTCGTCGTTCTTACGAAGTTTCCGACTTATAGTAGTCCACTGACCGTCAGGTTTCAATCTCAGACCAGGTATATTCAACGAAGTCGACGAAAATGTGTCTGTTCAACATATACATGGAATATATTCCTGAGGAATCTTTCCGGTATATGGTTGGATTCGTCTTTCTTACGAAGTTTCCGACTTATAGCAATCCACTTACCGTCAGGTTTCGATCTCGAACCAGGTATATGCCTCGAAGTCGACGAAAATGTGTCTGTTCAACATATACGGGGAATATATTCCTGAGGAATCTTTCCATTATATGGCTGGATTCGTCGTTCTTACGAAGTTTCCGACTTATAGCAGTCCACTTACCGCCAGGTCTCGATCTCGGACCAGGTATATGCCTCGAAGTCGACGAAAATGTGTTTGTTTAACATATACAAGGAATATATTCCTGCGGAATCTTTCCAGTATACGGCTGGATTCGTCATTCTTACCAAGTTTCATACTTATAGCAGTCCACTGACCGCCAGGTTTCTATATCGGACCAGATATATGCCTCGAAGTCGGCGAAAATGTGTCTAGTTAACATATACAGGGAATATATTCCTGAGGAATCTTTCCAGTATATGGCTGGATTCGTCGTTGTTACGAAGTTTCCGACTTATAGCAGTCCACTGACCGCCAGGTTTCGATCTCAGACCAGGTATATGCCTCGAAGTCGACGAAAATGTGTCTGTTTAACATATACATGAAATATATTCATGAGGAATATTTCCAGTATATGGCTGGATTCGTCGTTCTTACGACGTTTCCGACATATAGCAGTCCACTGACCGCCAGGTTTCTATATCGGACCAGGTATATGCCTCGAAGTCGGCGAAAATGTGACTGTTTAACATATACAGGGAATATATTCCTGAGTAATCTTTCCGGTATATGGCTGGATTCGTCGTTCTTACGAAGTTTCCGACTTATAGCAGTCCACTGACCGTCAGGTTTCGATCTCGGACCAGGTATATGCCTCGAAGTCGACGAAAATGTGTCTGTTCAACATATACAGGGAATATATTCCTGAGGAATCTTTCCAGTATATGGCTGGATTCGTCGTTCTTACGAAGTTTCCGACTTATAGCAGTCCACTGACCGCCAGGTTTCTATATCGGACCAGGTATATGCCTCGAAGTCGGCGAAAATGTTTCTGTTTAACATATACAGGGAATATATTCCTGAGGAATATTTCCGGTATATGGCTGGATTCGTCGTTCTTACGAAGTTTCCGACTTATAGCAGTCCACTGACCGCCAGGTTTCTATATCGGACCAGGTATATGCCTCGAAGTCAGCGAAAATGTTTCTGTTTAACATATACAGGGAATATATTCCTGAGGAATCTTTCCGGTATATGGCTGGATTCGTCGTTCTTACGAAGTTTCCGACTTATAGCAGTCCACTGACCGCCAGGTTTCTATATCGAACCAGGTATATGCCTCGAAGTCGGCGAAAATGTGTCTGTTTAACATATACAGGGAATATATTCCTGAGGAATCTTTCCGGTATATGGCTGGATTCGTCGTTCTTACGAAGTTTCCGACTTATAGCAGTCCACTGACCGTCAGGTTTCGATCTCGGACCAGGTATATGCCTCGAAGTCGACGAAAATGTGTCTGTTCAACATATACAGGGAATATATTCCTGAGGAATCTTTCCAGTATATGGCTGGATTCGTCGTTCTTACGAAGTTTCCGACTTATAGCAGTCCACTGAGCACCAGGTTTCTATAGCGGACCAGGTATATGCCTCGAAGTCGGCGAAACTGTGTCTGTTTAACATATACTGGGAATATATTCCTGAGAAATCTTTCCGGTATATGGCTGGATTCGTCGTTCTTACGAAGTTTCCGACTTATAGCAGTCCACTGACCGCCAGGTTTCTATATCGGACCAGGTATATGCCTCGAAGTCGGCGAAACTGTGTTTGTTTAACATATACAGGGAATATATTCCTGAGGAATCTTTCCAGTATATTGCTGGATTCGTCGTTCTTACGAAGTTTCCGACTTATAGCAGTCCACTGACCGTCAGGTTTCGATCTCGGACCAGGTATATGCCTCCAAGTCGACGAAAATGTGTCTGTTCAACATATACATGGAATATATTCTTGAGGAATCTTTCCAGTATATGGTTGGATTCGTCTTTCTTACGAAGTAAGCGACTTATAGCAGTCCACTGACCGCCAGGTTTCGATCTCGGACCAGGTATATGCCTCGAAGTCGACGAAAATGTGTCTGTTTAACATATACAGGGAATATATTCCAGAGGAATCTTTCCAGTATATGGCTGGATTCGTCGTTCTTACGAAGTTTCCGACTAATAGCAGTCCAATTACCGCCAGGTTTCGATCTCGGACCAGGTAAATGCCTCGAAGTCGACGAAAATATGTCTGTTTAACATATACAGGGAATATATTCCCGCGGAATCTTTCCAGTATATGGCTGGATTCGTCATTCTTACGAAGTTTCCGACTTATAGCAGTCCACTAACCGCCAGGTTTCTATATCGGACCAGGTATATGCCTCGAAGTCGGCGAAAATGTGTCTAGTTAACATATACAGGGAATATATTCCTGAGGAATCTTTCCAGTATATGGATGGATTCGTCGTTGTAACGAAGTTTCTGACTTATAGCAGTCCACTGACCGTCAGGTTTCGATCTCGGACTAGGTATATGCCTCGAAGTCGATGAAAATGTGTCTCTTTAACATATACATGGAATATATTAATGAGGAATCTTTCCAGTATATGGCTGGATTCGTCGTTCTTACGAAGTTTCCGACTTATAGCAGTCCACTGACCGCCAGGTTTCTATATCGGACCAGGTATATGCCTCGAAGTCGGCGAAAATGTGTCTGTTTAACATATACAGGGAATATATTCCTGAGGAATCTTTCCGGTATATGGCTGGATTCGTCGTTCTTACGAAGTTTCCGACTTATAGCAGTCCACTGACCGTCAGGTTTCGATCTCGGACCAGGTATATGCCTTGAAGTCGACGAAAATGTGTCTGTTCAACATATACATGGAATATATTCCTGAGGAATCTTTCCAGTATATGGCTGGATTCGTCGTTCTTACGAAGTTTCCGACTTATAGCAGTCCACTGACCGCCAGGTTTCTATATCGGACCAGGTATATGCCTCGAAGTCGGCGAAAATGTTTCTGTTTAACATATACAGGGAATATATTCCTGAGGAATCTTTCCGGTATATGGCTGGATTCGTCGTTCTTACGAAGTTTCCGACTTATAGCAGTCCACTGACCGCCAGGTTTCTATATTGAACCAGGTATATGCCTCGAAGTCGGCAAAAATGTGTCTGTTTAACATATACAGGGAATATATTCCTGAGGAATCTTTTCGGTATATGGCTGGATTCGTCGTTCTTACGAAGTTTCCGACTTATAGCAGTCCACTGACCGTCAGGTTTCGATCTCAGACCAGGTATATGCCTCGAAGTCGACGAAAATGTGTCTGTTCAACATATACAGGGAATATATTCCTGAGGAATATTTCCAGTGTATGGCTGGATTCGTCGTTCTTATGAAGTTTCCGACTTATAGCAGTCCACTGACCGCCAGGTTTCTATATCGGACCAGGTATATGCCTTGAAGTTGGCTAAAATGTGTCTGTTTAACATATACAGGGAATATATTCCTGAGGAATCTTTCCGGTATATGGTTGGATTTGCCGTTCTTACGAAGTTTCCGACTTATAGCACTCCACTAACCGTCAGGTTTCGATCTCGGACCAGGTATATGCCTCGAAGTCGACGAAAATGTGTTTTTTTAACATATACAGGGAATATATTCCTGAGGAATCTTTCCGGTATATGGCTGGATTCGTCGTTCTTACGAAGTTTCCGACTTATAGCAGTTCACTGACCGTCAGGTTTCGATCTCGGACCAGGTATATGCCTCGAAGTCGACGAAAATGTGTCTGTTCAACATATACAGGGAATATATTCCTGAGGAATATTTCCAGTATATGGCTGGATTCGTCGTTCTTATGAAGTTTCCGACTTATAGCAGTCCACTGACCGCCAGGTTTCTATATCGGACCAGGTATATGCCTCGAAGTCGGCGAAAATGTGTCTGTTTAACATATACAGGGAATATATTCCTGAGGAATCTTTCCGGTATATGGTTGGATTTGCCGTTCTTACGAAGTTTCCGACTTATAGCAGTCCACTAACCGTCAGGTTTCGATCTCGGACCAGGTATATGCCTCGAAGTCGACGAAAATCTGTTTTTTTAACATATACAGGGAATATATTCCTGAGGAATCTTTCCGGTATATGGCTGGATTCGTCGTTCTTACGAAGTTTCCGACTTATAGCAGTCCACTGACCGTCAGGTTTCGATCTCGGACCAGGTATATGCCTCGAAGTCGACGAAAATGTGTCTGTTCAACATATACAGGGAATATATTCCTGAGGAATATTTCCAGTATATGGCTGGATTCGTCGTTCTTATGAAGTTTCCGACTTATAGCAGTCCACTGACCGCCAGGTTTCTATATCGGACCAGGTATATGCCTCGAAGTCGGCGAAAATGTCTCTGTTTAACATATACAGGGAATATATTCCTGAGGAATCTTTCCGGTATATGGTTGGATTTGCCGTTCTTACGAAGTTTCCGACTTATAGCACTCCACTAACCGTCAGGTTTCGATCTCGGACCAGGTATATGCCTCGAAGTCGACGAAAATGTGTTTTTTTAACATATACAGGGAATATATTCCTGAGGAATCTTTCCGGTATATGGCTGGATTCGTCGTTCTTACGAAGTTTCCGACTTATAGCAGTCCACTGACCGTCAGGTTTCGATCTCGGACCAGGTATATGCCTCGAAGTCGACGAAAATGTGTCTGTTCAACATATACAGGGAATATATTCCTGAGGAATCTTTCCAGTATATGGCTGGATTCGTCGTTCTTATGAAGTTTCCGACTTATAGCAGTCCACTGACCGCCAGGTTTCTATATCGGACCAGGTATATGCCTCGAAGTCGGCGAAAATGTGTCTGTTTAACATATACAGGGAATATATTCCTGAGGAATCTTTCCGGTATATGGTTGGATTTGCCGTTCTTACGAAGTTTCCGACTTATAGCACTCCACTAACCGTCAGGTTTCGATCTCGGACCAGGTATATGCCTCGAAGTCGACGAAAATGTGTTTTTTTAACATATACAGGGAATATATTCCTGAGGAATCTTTCCGGTATATGGCTGGATTCGTCGTTCTTACGAAGTTTCCGACTTATAGCAGTCCACTGACCGCCAGGTTTCTATATCGAACCAGGTATATGCCTCGAAGTCGGCGAAAATGTGTCTGTTTAACATATACAGGGAATATATTCCTGAGGAATCTTTCCGGTATATGGCTGGATTCGTCGTTCTTACGAAGTTTCCGACTTATAGCAGTCCACTGACCGTCAGGTTTCGATCTCGGACCAGGTATATGCCTCGAAGTCGACGAAAATGTGTCTGTTCAACATATACAGGGAATATATTCCTGAGGAATCTTTCCAGTATATGGCTGGATTCGTCGTTCTTACGAAGTTTCCGACTTATAGCAGTCCACTGACCGCCAGGTTTCTATATCGGACCAGGTATATGCCTCGAAGTCGGCGAAAATGTTTCTGTTTAACATATACAGGGAATATATTCCTGAGGAATATTTCCGGTATATGGCTGGATTCGTCGTTCTTACGAAGTTTCCGACTTATAGCAGTCCACTGACCGCCAGGTTTCTATATCGGACCAGGTATATGCCTCGAAGTCAGCGAAAATGTTTCTGTTTAACATATACAGGGAATATATTCCTGAGGAATATTTCCGGTATATGGCTGGATTCGTCGTTCTTACGAATTTTCCGACTTATAGCAGTCCACTGACCGCCAGGTTTCTATATCGAACCAGGTATATGCCTCGAAGTCGGCGAAAATGTGTCTGTTTAACATATACAGGGAATATATTCCTGAGGAATCTTTCCGGTATATGGCTGGATTCGTCGTTCTTACGAAGTTTCCGACTTATAGCAGTCCACTGACCGTCAGCTTTCGATCTCAGACCAGGTATATGCCTCGAAGTCGACGAAAATGTGTCTGTTCAACATATACAGGGAATATATTCCTGAGGAATCTTTCCGGTATATGGCTGGATTCGTCGTTCTTACGAAGTTTCCGACTTATAGCAGTCCACTGACCGCCAGGTTTCGATCTCAGACCAGGTATATGCCTCGAAGTCGACGAAAATGTGTCTGTTTAACATATACATGGAATATATTCATGAGGAATATTTCCAGTATATGGATGGATTCGTCGTTCTTACGACGTTTCCGACTTATAGCAGTCCACTGACCGCCAGGTTTCTATATTGGACCAGGTATATGCCTCGAAGTCGGCGAAAATGTGACTGTTTAACATATACAGGGAATATATTCCTGAGTAATCTTTCCGGTATATGGCTGGATTCGTCGTTCTTACGAAGTTTCCGACTTATAGCAGTCCACTGACCGTCAGGTTTCGATCTCGGACCAGGTATATGCCTCGAAGTCGACGAAAATGTGTCTGTTCAACATATACAGGGAATATATTCCTGAGGAATCTTTCCAGTATATGGCTGGATTCGTCGTTCTTAAGAAGTTTCCGACTTATAGCAGTCCACTGACCGCCAGGTTTCTATATCGGACCAGGTATATGCCTCGAAGTCGGCGAAAATGTTTCTGTTTAACATATACAGGGAATATATTCGTGAGGAATCTTTCCGGTATATGGCTGGATTCGTCGTTCTTACGAAGTTTCCGACTTATAGCAGTCCCCTGACCGCCAGGTTTCTATATCGAACCAGGTATATGCCTCGAAGTCGGCGAAAATGTGTCTGTTTAACATATACAGGGAATATATTCCTGAGGAATCTTTCCGGTATATGGCTGGATTCGTCGTTCTTACGAAGTTTCCGACTTATAGCAGTCCACTGACCGTCAGGTTTCGATCTCGGACCAGGTATATGCCTCGAAGTCGGCGAAAATGTGTCTGTTCAACATATACAGGGAATATATTCCTGAGGAATATTTCCAGTATATGGCTGGATTCGTCGTTCTTATGAAGTTTCCGACTTATAGCAGTCCACTGACCGCCAGGTTTCTATATCGGACCAGGTATATGCCTCGAAGTCGGCGAAAATGTGTCTAGTTAACATATACAGGGAATATATTCCTGAGGAATCTTTCCGGTATATGGTTGGATTTGCCGTTCTTACGAAGTTTCCGACTTATAGCACTCCACTAACCGTCAGGTTTCGATCTCGGACCAGGTATATGCCTCTAAGTCGACGAAAATGTGTCTGTTCAACATATACATGGAATATATTCCTGAGGAATCTTTCCAGTATATGGCTAGATTCGTCGTTCTTACGAAGTTTCCGACTTATAGCAGTCCACTGACCGCCAGGTTTCTATATCGGACCAGGTATATGCCTCGAAGTCGGCGAAAATGTGTCTGTTTAACATATACAGAGAATATATTCCTGAGGAATCTTTCCGGTATATGGCTGGATTCGTCGTTCTTACAAAGTTTCAGACTTATAGCAGTCCACTGGCCGTCAGGTTTCGATCTCGGACTAGGTATATGCTTCGAAGTCGACGAGAATGTGCCTGTTCAACATATACAGGGAATATTTTCCCGAGGAATCTTTCCAGTATATGGATGGATTCGTCGTTCTTACGAAGTTTCCGACTTATAGAAGTCCACTGACCGCCAGGTTTCGATCTCAGACCAGGTATATGCCTCGAAGTCGATGAAAATTGGTCTGTTTAACATATACAGGGAATATATTTCTGAGGAATCTTTCAAGTATATAGCTGGATTCGTCGTTCTTACGAAGTTTCCGACTTATAGTAGTCCACTGACCGCCAGGTTTCGATCTCGGACACGGTATATGCCTCGAAGTCGACGAAAATGTGTCTGTTTAACATATACATGGAATATATTCATGAGGAATATTTCCAGTATATGGCTGGATTCGTCGTTCTTACGAAGTTTCCGACTTATAGCAGTCCACTGACCGCCAGGTTTCGATCTCGGACCAGGTATATGCCTCGAACTCGGCGAAAATGTGTCTGTTTAACATATACATGGAATTTATTCCTGAGGAATCTTTCCAGTATATGGTTGGATTCGTCTTTCTTACGAAGTAAGCGACTTATAGAAGTCCACTGACCGCCAGGTTTCGATCTCGGACTAGGTATATGCCTCGAAGTCGACGAAAATGTGTATGTTTAACATATACATGGAATATATTCCAGAGGAATCTTTCCAGTATATGGCTGGATTCGTCGTTCTTACGAAGTTTCCGACTTATAGCAGTCCACTGACCGCCAGGTTTCTATATCGGACCAGGTATATGCCTCGAAGTCAGCGAAAATGTTTCTGTTTAACATATACAGGGAATATATTCCTGAGGAATCTTTCCGGTATATGGTTGGATTTGCCGTTCTTACGAAGTTTCCGACTTATAGCACTCCACTAACCGTCAGGTTTCGATCTCGGACCAGGTATATGCCTCGAAGTCGACGAAAATGTGTTTTTTTAACATATACATGGAATATATTCCTGAGGAATCTTTCCGGTATATGGCTGGATTCGTCGTTCTTACGAAGTTTCCGACTTATAGCAGTCCACTGACCGTGAGGTTTCGATATCGGACCAGGTATATGCCTCGAAGTCGGCGAAAATGTGTCTGTTTAACATATACAAGGAATATATTCATGAGGAATCTTTCCGGTATATGGCTGGATTCGTCGTTCTTACAAAGTTTCTGACTTATAGCAGTCCACTGGCCGTCAGGTTTCGATCTCGGACCAGGTATATGCTTCGAAGTCGACGAAAATGTGTTTGTTCAACATATACAGGGAATATATTCCTGAGGATTCTTTCCAGTATACGGCTGGATTCGTAGTTCTTACGAAGTTTCCGACTTATAGCAGTTCACTGACCACCAGGTTTCTATATCGGACCTGGTATATGCCTCGAAGTCGGCGAAAATGGGTCTGTTTAACATATACAGGGAATATATTCCTGAGGAATCTTTCCGGTATATGGCTGGATTCTTCGTTCTTACGAAGTTTCCGACTTATAGGAGTCCACTGACCGTCAGGTTTCGATCTCGGACCAGGTATATGCCTCGAAGTCGATGAAAATGTGTCTGTTTAACATATACAGGGAATATATTCCTGAGGAATCTTTCCGGTATATGGCTGGATTCGTCGTTCTTACGAAGTTTCCGACTTATAGCAGCACACTGACCGCCAGGTTTCGATCTCGGACCAGGTATATGCCTCGAAGTCGACGAAAATGTGTCTGTTCAACATATACAGGGAATATATTCCTGAGGAATCTTTCCAGTATATGGTTGGATTCGTCTTTCTTACGAAGTAAGCGACTTATAGCAGTCCACTGACCGCCAGGTTTCGATCTCGGACCTGGTATATGCCTCGAAGTCGACGAAAATGTGTTTTTTTAACATATACAGGGAATATATTCCTGAGGAATCTTTCCGGTATATGGCTGGATTCGTCGTTCTTACGAAGTTTCCGACTTATAGCAGTCCACTGACCGTCAGGTTTCGATCTCGGACCAGGTATATGCCTCGAAGTCGACGAAAATGTGTCTGTTCAACATATACAGGGAATATATTCCTGAGGAATATTTCCAGTATATGGCTGGATTCGTCGTTCTTATGAAGTTTCCGACTTATAGCAGTCCACTGACCGCCAGGTTTCGATCTCGGACCAGGTATATGCCTCGAACTCGACGAAAATGTGTCTGTTTAATATATACATGAAATTTATTCCTGAGGAATCTTTCCGGTATATGGTTGGATTCGTCTTTCTTACGAAGTAAGCGACTTATAGCAGTCCACTGACCGCCAGGTTTCGATCTCGGACCAGGTATATGCCTCGAAGTCGACGAAAATGTATTTTTTTAACATATACAGGGAATATATTCCTGAGGAATCTTTCCGGTATATGGCTGGATTCGTCGTTCTTACGAAGTTTCCGACTTATAGCAGTCCACTGACCGTCAGGTTTCGATCTCGGACCAGGTATATGCCTCGAAGTCGACGAAAATGTGTCTGTTCAACATATATAGGGAATATATTCCTGAGGAATATTTCCAGTATATGGCTGGATTCGTCGTTCTTATGAAGTTTCCGACTTATAGCAGTCCACTGACCGCCAGGTTTCTATATCAGACCAGGTATATGCCTCGAAGTCGGCGAAAATGTGTCTGTTTAACATATACAGGGAATATATTCCTGAGGAATCTTTCCGGTATATGGTTGGATTTGCCGTTCTTACGAAGTTTCCGACTTATAGCACTCCACTAACCGTCAGGTTTCGATCTCGGACCAGGTATATGCCTCGAAGTCGACGAAAATGTGTTTTTTTAACATATACAGGGAATATATTCCTGAGGAATCTTTCCGGTATATGGCTGGATTCGTCGTTCTTACGAAGTTTCCGACTTATAGCAGTCCACTGACCGCCAGGTTTCTATATCGGACCAGGTATATGCCTCGAAGTCGACGAAAATGTGTCTGTTTAACATATACAGGGAATAGATTCCTGAGGAATCTTTCCGGTATATGGCTGGATTCGTCGTTCTTACGAAGTTTCCGACTTATAGCAGTCCACTGACCGTCAGGTTTCGATCTCAGACCAGGTATATGCTTCGAAGTCGACGAAAATGTGTTTGTTCAACATATACAGGGAATATATTCCTGAGGATTCTTTCCAGTAGACGGCTGGATTCGTAGTTCTTACGAACTTTCCGACTTATAGCAGTTCACTGACCACCAGGTTTCTATATCGGACCTGGTATATGCCTCGAAGTCGGCGAAAATGGGTCTGTTTAACATATACAGGGAATATATTCCTGAGGAATCTTTCCGGTATATGGCTGGATTCTTCGTTCTTACGAAGTTTCCGACTTATAGGAGTCCACTGACCGTCAGGTTTCGATCTCGGACCAGGTATATGCCTCGAAGTCGATGAAAATGTGTCTGTTTAACATATACAGGGAATATATTCCTGAGGAATCTTTCCGGTATATGGCTGGATTCGTCGTTCTTACGAAGTTTCCGACTTATAGCAGCACACTGACCGTCAGGTTTCGATCTCGGACCAGGTATATGCCTCGAAGTCGACGAAAATGTGTCTGTTCAACATATACAGGGAATATATTCCTGAGGAATCTTTCCAGTATATGGTTGGATTCGTCTTTCTTACGAAGTAAGCGACTTATAGCAGTCCACTGACCGCCAGGTTTCGATCTCGGACCAGGTATATGCCTCGAAGTCGACGAAAATGTGTCTGTTTAACATATACAGGGAATATATTCCAGAGGAATCTTTCCAGTATATGGCTGGATTCGTCGTTCTTACGAAGTTTCCGACTTATAGCAGTCCACTGACCGTCAGGTTTCGATCTCGGACCAGGTATATGCCTCGAAGTCGACGAAAATGTGTCTGTTCAACATATACAGGGAATATATTCCTGAGGAATATTTCCAGTATATGGCTGGATTCGTCGTTCTTATGAAGTTTCCGACTTATAGCAGTCCACTGACCGCCAGGTTTCTATATCGGACCAGGTATATGCCTCGAAGTCGGCGAAAATGTGTCTGTTTAACATATACAGGGAATATATTCCTGAGGAATCTTTCCGGTATATGGTTGGATTTGCCGTTCTTACGAAGTTTCCGACTTATAGCAGTCCACTAACCGTCAGGTTTCGATCTCGGACCAGGTATATGCCTCGAAGTCGACGAAAATCTGTTTTTTTAACATATACAGGGAATATATTCCTGAGGAATCTTTCCGGTATATGGCTGGATTCGTCGTTCTTACGAAGTTTCCGACTTATAGCAGTCCACTGACCGTCAGGTTTCGATCTCGGACCAGGTATATGCCTCGAAGTCGGCGAAAATGTGTCTGTTTAACATATACAGGGAATATATTCCTGAGGAATCTTTCCGGTATATGGCTGGATTCGTCGTTCTTACAAAGTTTCTGACTTATAGCAGTCCACTGGCCGTCAGGTTTCGATCTCGGACTAGGTATATGCTTCGAAGTCGACGAAAATGTGCCTGTTCAACATATATAGGGAATATATTCCTGAGGAATCTTTCCAGTATATAGATGGATTCGTCGTTCTTACGAAGTTTCCGACTTATAGAAGTCCACTGACCGCCAGGTTTCGATCTCGGACCAGGTATATGCCTCGAAGTCGATGAAAATTGGTCTGTTTAACATATACAGGGAATATATTTCTGAGGAATCTTTCAAGTATATAGCTGGATTCGTCGTTCTTACGAAGTTTCCGCCAGGTTTCGATCTCGGACACGGTATATGCCTCGAATTCAACGAAAATGTGTCTGTTTAACATATACATGGAATATATTCATGAGGAATCTTTCCAGTATATGGCTGGATTCGTCGTTCTTACGAAGTTTCCGACTTATAGCAGTCCACTGACCGCCAGGTTTCGATCTCGGACCAGGTATATGCCTCGAACTCGACGAAAATGTGTCTGTTTAATATATACAGGGAATATATTCCCGCGGAATCTTTCCAGAATATGGTTGGATTCGTCTTTCTTACGAAGTAAGCGACTTATAGAAGTCCACTGACCGCCAGGTTTCGATCTCGGACCAGGTATATGCCTCGAAGTCGACGAAAATGTGTATGTTGAACATATACATGGAATATATTCCAGAGGAATCTTTCCAGTATATGGCTGGATTCGTCGTTCTTACGAAGTTTCCGTCTTATAGCAGTCCACTGACCGCCAGGTTTCTATATCGGACCAGGTATATGCCTCGAAGTCGGCGAAAATGTGTCTGTTCAACATATACAGGGAATATATTCCTGAGGAATCTTTCCAGTATATGGCTGGATTCGTCGTTCTTACGAAGTTTCCGACTTATAGCAGTCCACTGACCGTCAGGTTTCTATATCGGACCAGGTATATGCCTCGAAGTCGGCGAAAACGTGTCTGTTTAACATATACAGGGAATATATTCCTGAGGAATCTTTCCGGTATATGGCTGGATTCGTCGTTCTTACGAAGTTTCCGACTTATAGCAGTCCACTGACCGTCAGGTTTCGATCTCGGACCAGGTATATGCCTCGAAGTCGACGAAAATGTGTCTGTTCAACATATACAGGGAATATATTCCTGAGGAATATTTCCAGTATATGGCTGGATTCGTCGTTCTTATGAAGTTTCCGACTTATAGCAGTCCACTGACCGCCAGGTTTCTATATCGGACCAGGTATATGCCTCGAAGTCGGCGAAAATGTCTCTGTTTAACATATACAGGGAATATATTCCTGAGGAATCTTTCCGGTATATGGTTGGATTTGCCGTTCTTACGAAGTTTCCGACTTATAGCACTCCACTAACCGTCAGGTTTCGATCTCGGACCAGGTATATGCCTCGAAGTCGACGAAAATGTGTTTTTTTAACATATACAGGGAATATATTCCTGAGGAATCTTTCCGGTATATGGCTGGATTCGTCGTTCTTACGAAGTTTCCGACTTATAGCAGTCCACTGACCGTCAGGTTTCGATCTCGGACCAGGTATATGCCTCGAAGTCGACGAAAATGTGTATGTTCAACATATACAGGGAATATATTCCTGAGGAATATTTCCAGTATATGGCTGGATTCGTCGTTCTTATGAAGTTTCCGACTTATAGCAGTCCACTGACCGCCAGGTTTCTATATCGGACCAGGTATATGCCTCGAAGTCGGCGAAAATGTGTCTGTTCAACATATACAGGGAATATATTCCTGAGGAATCTTTCCAGTATATGGTTGGATTCGTCTTTCTTACGAAGTAAGCGACTTATAGCAGTCCACTGACCGCCAGGTTTCGATCTCGGACCAGGTATATGCCTCGAAGTCGACGAAAATGTGTTTTTTTAACATATACAGGGAATATATTCCTGAGGAATCTTTCCGGTATATGGCTGGATTCGTCGTTCTTACGAAGTTTCCGACTTATAGCAGTCCACTGACCGTCAGGTTTCGATCTCGGACCAGGTATATGCCTCGAAGTCGGCGAAAATGTGTCTGTTCAACATATACAGGGAATATATTCCTGAGGAATATTTCCAGTATATGGCTGGATTCGTCGTTCTTATGAAGTTTCCGACTTATAGCAGTCCACTGACCGCCAGGTTTCTATATCGGACCAGGTATATGCCTCGAAGTCGGCGAAAATGTGTCTGTTTAACATATACAGGGAATATATTCCTGAGGAATCTTTCCGGTATATGGCTGGATTCGTCGTTCTTACAAAGTTTCTGACTTATAGCAGTCCACTGGCCGTCAGGTTTCGATCTCGGACTAGGTATATGCTTCGAAGTCGACGAAAATGTGCCTGTTCAACATATATAGGGAATATATTCCTGAGGAATCTTTCCAGTATATAGATGGATTCGTCGTTCTTACGAAGTTTCCGACTTATAGAAGTCCACTGACCGCCAGGTTTCGATCTCGGACCAGGTATATGCCTCGAAGTCGATGAAAATTGGTCTGTTTAACATATACAGGGAATATATTTCTGAGGAATCTTTCAAGTATATAGCTGGATTCGTAGTTCTTACGAAGTTTCCGACTTATAGTAGTCCACTGACCGCCAGGTTTCGATCTCGGACACGGTATATGCCTCGAAGTCGACGAAAATGTGTCTGTTCAACATATACAGGGAATATATTCCTGAGGAATCTTTCCAGTATATGGTTGGATTCGTCTTTCTTACGAAGTAAGCGACTTATAGCAGTCCACTGACCGCCAGGTTTCGATCTCGGACCAGGTATATGCCTCGAAGTCGACGAAAATGTGTTTTTTTAACATATACAGGGAATTTATTCCTGAGGAATCTTTCCGGTATATGGCTGGATTCGTCGTTCTTACGAAGTTTCCGACTTATAGCAGTCCACTGACCGTCAGGTTTCGATCTCGGACCAGGTATATGCCTCGAAGTCGACGAAAATGTGTCTGTTCAACATATACAGGGAATATATTCCTGAGGAATATTTCCAGTATATGGCTGGATTCGTCGTTCTTATGAAGTTTCCGACTTATAGCAGTCCACTGACCGTCAGGTTTCGATCTCGGACCAGGTATATGCCTCGAAGTCGGCGAAAATGTGTCTGTTTAACATATACAGGGAATATATTCCTGAGGAATCTTTCCGGTATATGGCTGGATTCGTCGTTCTTACAAAGTTTCTGACTTATAGCAGTCCACTGGCCGTCAGGTTTCGATCTCGGACTAGGTATATGCTTCGAAGTCGACGAAAATGTGCCTGTTCAACATATATAGGGAATATATTCCTGAGGAATCTTTCAAGTATATAGATGGATTCGTCGTTCTTACGAAGTTTCCGACTTATAGAAGTCCACTGACCGCCAGGTTTCGATCTCGGACCAGGTATATGCCTCGAAGTCGATGAAAATTGGTCTGTTTAACATATACAGGGAATATATTTCTGAGGAATCTTTCAAGTATATAGCTGGATTCGTCGTTCTTACGAAGTTTCCGACTTATAGTAGTCCACTGACCGCCAGGTTTCGATCTCGGACACGGTATATGCCTCGAAGTCGACGAAAATGTGTCTGTTTAACATATACATGGAATATATTCATGAGGAATATTTCCAGTATATGGTTGGATTCGTCGTTCTTACGAAGCTTCCGACTTATAGCAGTCCACTGACCGCCAGGTTTCGATCTCGGACCAGGTATATGCCTCGAACTCGACGAAAATGTGTCTGTTTAACATATACATGGAATTTATTCCTGAGGAATCTTTCCAGTATATGGTTGGATTCGTCTTTCTTACGAAGTAAGCGACTTATAGAAGTCCACTGACCGCCAGGTTTCGATCTCGGACTAGGTATATGCCTCGAAGTCGACGAAAATGTGTATGTTTAACATATACAGGGAATATATTCCAGAGGAATCTTTCCAGTATATGGCTGGATTCGTCGTTCTTACGAAGTTTCCGACTTATAGCAGTCCACTTAACGCCAGGTTTCGATCTCGGACCAGGTATATGCCTCGAAGTCGACGAAAATGTGTCTGTTTAACATATACATGGAATATATTCATGAGGAATATTTCCAGTATATGGCTGGATTCGTCGTTCTTACGACGTTTCCGACTTATAGCAGTCCACTGACCGCCAGGTTTCTATATCGGACCAGGTATATGCCTCGAAGTCGGCGAAAATGTGACTGTTTAACATATACAGGGAATATATTCCTGAGTAATCTTTCCGGTATATGGCTGGATTCGTCGTTCTTACGAAGTTTCCGACTTATAGCAGTCCACTGACCGTCAGGTTTCGATCTCGGACCAGGTATATGCCTCGAAGTCGACGAAAATGTGTCTGTTCAACATATACATGGAATATATTCCTGAGGAATCTTTCCAGTATATGGCTGGATTCGTCGTTCTTACGAAGTTTCCGACTTATAGCAGTCCACTGACCGCCAGGTTTCTATATCGGACCAGGTATATGCCTCGAAGTCAGCGAAAATGTTTCTGTTTAACATATACAGGGAATATATTCCTGAGGAATCTTTCCGGTATATGGCTGGATTCGTCGTTCTTACGAAGTTTCCGACTTATAGCAGTCCACTGACCGCCAGGTTTCTATATCGAACCAGGTATATGCCTCGAAGTCGGCGAAAATGTGTCTGTTTAACATATACAGGGAATATATTCCTGAGGAATCTTTCCGGTATATGGCTGGATTCGTCGTTCTTACGAAGTTTCCGACTTATAGCAGTCCACTGACCGTCAGGTTTCGATCTCGGACCAGGTATATGCCTCGAAGTCGACGAAAATGTGTCTGTTCAACATATACAGGGAATATATTCCTGAGGAATATTTCCAGTATATGGCTGGATTCGTCGTTCTTATGAAGTTTCCGACTTATAGCAGTCCACTGACCGCCAGGTTTCTATATCGGACCAGGTATATGCCTCGAAGTCGGCGAAAATGTCTCTGTTTAACATATACAGGGAATATATTCCTGAGGAATCTTTCCGGTATATGGTTGGATTTGCCGTTCTTACGAAGTTTCCGACTTATAGCACTCCACTAACCGTCAGGTTTCGATCTCGGACCAGGTATATGCCTCGAAGTCGACGAAAATGTGTTTTTTTAACATATACAGGGAATATATTCCTGAGGAATCTTTCCGGTATATGGCTGGATTCGTCGTTCTTACGAAGTTTCCGACTTATAGCAGTCCACTGACCGTCAGGTTTCGATCTCGGACCAGGTATATGCCTCGAAGTCGACGAAAATGTGTCTGTTCAACATATATAGGGAATATATTCCTGAGGAATATTTCCAGTATATGGCTGGATTCGTCGTTCTTATGAAGTTTCCGACTTATAGCAGTCCACTGACCGCCAGGTTTCTATATCAGACCAGGTATATGCCTCGAAGTCGGCGAAAATGTGTCTGTTTAACATATACAGGGAATATATTCCTGAGGAATCTTTCCGGTATATGGTTGGATTTGCCGTTCTTACGAAGTTTCCGACTTATAGCACTCCACTAACCGTCAGGTTTCGATCTCGGACCAGGTATATGCCTCGAAGTCGACGAAAATGTGTTTTTTTAACATATACAGGGAATATATTCCTGAGGAATCTTTCCGGTATATGGCTGGATTCGTCGTTCTTACGAAGTTTCCGACTTATAGCAGTCCACTGACCGCCAGGTTTCTATATCGGACCAGGTATATGCCTCGAAGTCGACGAAAATGTGTCTGTTTAACATATACAGGGAATAGATTCCTGAGGAATCTTTCCGGTATATGGCTGGATTCGTCGTTCTTACGAAGTTTCCGACTTATAGCAGTCCACTGACCGTCAGGTTTCGATCTCAGACCAGGTATATGCTTCGAAGTCGACGAAAATGTGTTTGTTCAACATATACAGGGAATATATTCCTGAGGATTCTTTCCAGTAGACGGCTGGATTCGTAGTTCTTACGAACTTTCCGACTTATAGCAGTTCACTGACCACCAGGTTTCTATATCGGACCTGGTATATGCCTCGAAGTCGGCGAAAATGGGTCTGTTTAACATATACAGGGAATATATTCCTGAGGAATCTTTCCGGTATATGGCTGGATTCTTCGTTCTTACGAAGTTTCCGACTTATAGGAGTCCACTGACCGTCAGGTTTCGATCTCGGACCAGGTATATGCCTCGAAGTCGATGAAAATGTGTCTGTTTAACATATACAGGGAATATATTCCTGAGGAATCTTTCCGGTATATGGCTGGATTCGTCGTTCTTACGAAGTTTCCGACTTATAGCAGCACACTGACCGTCAGGTTTCGATCTCGGACCAGGTATATGCCTCGAAGTCGACGAAAATGTGTCTGTTCAACATATACAGGGAATATATTCCTGAGGAATCTTTCCAGTATATGGTTGGAATCGTCTTTCTTACGAAGTAAGCGACTTATAGCAGTCCACTGACCGCCAGGTTTCGATCTCGGACCAGGTATATGCCTCGAAGTCGACGAAAATGTGTTTTTTTAACATATACAGGGAATATATTCCTGAGGAATCTTTCCGGTATATGGCTGGATTCGTCGTTCTTACGAAGTTTCCGACTTATAGCAGCACACTGACCGTCAGGTTTCGATCTCGGACCAGGTATATGCCTCGAAGTCGACGAAAATGTGTCTGTTTAACATATACATTAAAAATATTCATGAGGAATCTTTCCAGTATATGGCTGGATTCGTCGTTCTTACGAAGTTTCCGACTTATCCAGGTTTCTATATCGGACCAGGTATATGCCTCGAAGTTAGCGAAAATGTGTCTGTTTAACATATACAGGGAATATATTCCTGAGGAATCTTTCCGGTATATGGCTGGATTCGTCGTTCTTACGAAGTTTCCGACTTATAGTAGTCCACTGACCGTCAGGTTTCGATCTCAGACCAGGTATATGCCTCGAAGTCGGCGAAAATGTGTCTGTTCAACATATACATGGAATATATTCCAGAGGAATCTTTCCAGTATATGGTTGGATTCGTCTTTCTTACGAAGTAAGCGACTTATAGCAGTCCACTGACCGCCAGGTTTCGATCTCGGACCAGGTATATGCCTCGAAGTCGACGAAAATGTGTCTGTTTAACATATACAGGGAATATATTCCAGAGGAATCTTTCCAGTATATGGCTGGATTCGTCGTTCTTACGAAGTTTCCGACTAATAGCAGTCCAATTACCGCCAGGTTTCGATCTCGGACCAGGTAAATGCCTCGAAGTCGACGAAAATATGTCTGTTTAACATATACAGGGAATATATTCCCGCGGAATCTTTCCAGTATATGGCTGGATTCGTCATTCTTACGAAGTTTCCGACTTATAGCAGTCCACTAACCGCCAGGTTTCTATATCGGACCAGGTATATGCCTCGAAGTCGGCGAAAATGTGTCTAGTTAACATATACAGGGAATATATTCCTGAGGAATCTTTCCAGTATATGGATGGATTCGTCGTTGTAACGAAGTTTCTGACTTATAGCAGTCCACTGACCGTCAGGTTTCGATCTCGGACTAGGTATATGCCTCGAAGTCGATGAAAATGTGTCTCTTTAACATATACATGGAATATATTAATGAGGAATCTTTCCAGTATATGGCTGGATTCGTCGTTCTTACGAAGTTTCCGACTTATAGCAGTCCACTGACCGCCAGGTTTCTATATCGGACCAGGTATATGCCTCGAAGTCGGCGAAAATGTGTCTGTTTAACATATACAGGGAATATATTCCTGAGGAATCTTTCCAGTATATGGCTGGATTCGTCGTTCTTACGAAGTTTCCGACTTATAGCAGTCCACTGACCGTCAGGTTTCGATCTCGGACCAGGTATATGCCTCGAAGTCGGCGAAAATGTGTCTGTTCAACATATACAGGGAATATATTCCTGAGGAATATTTCCAGTATATGGCTGGATTCGTCGTTCTTATGAAGTTTCCGACTTATAGCAGTCCACTGACCGCCAGGTTTCTATATCGGACCAGGTATATGCCTCGAAGTCGGCGAAAATGTGTCTGTTCAACATATACAGGGAATATATTCCTGAGGAATCTTTCCAGTATATGGCTGGATTCGTCGTTCTTACGAAGTTTCCGACTTATAGCAGTCCACTGACCGTCAGGTTTCTATATCGGACCAGGTATATGCCTCGAAGTCGGCGAAAATGTGTCTGTTTAACATATACAGGGAATATATTCCTGAGGAATCTTTCCGGTATATGGCTGGATTCGTCGTTCTTACGAAGTTTCCGACTTATAGCAGTCCACTGACCGTCAGGTTTCGATCTCGGACCAGGTATATGCCTCGAAGTCGGCGAAAATGTGTATGTTTAACATATACAGGGAATATATTCCTGAGGAATCTTTCCGGTATATGGCTGGATTAGTCGTTCTTACAAAGTTTCTGACTTATAGCAGTCCACTGGCCGTCAGGTTTCGATCTCGGACTAGGTATATGCTTCGAAGTCGACGAAAATGTGCCTGTTCAACATATATAGGGAATATATTCCTGAGGAATCTTTCCAGTATATAGATGGATTCGTCGTTCTTACGAAGTTTCCGACTTATAGAAGTCCACTGACCGCCAGGTTTCGATCTCGGACCAGGTATATGCCTCGAAGTCGATGAAAATTGGTCTGTTTAACATATACATGGAATATATTTCTGAGGAATCTTTCAAGTATATAGCTGGATTCGTCGTTCTTACGAAGTTTCCGCCAGGTTTCGATCTCGGACACGGTATATGCCTCGAATTCAACGAAAATGTGTCTGTTTAACATATACATGGAATATATTCATGAGGAATCTTTCCAGTATATGGCTGGATTCGTCGTTCTTACGAAGTTTCCGACTTATAGCAGTCCACTGACCGCCAGGTTTCGATCTCGGACCAGGTATATGCCTCGAACTCGACGAAAATGTGTCTGTTTAATATATACATGAAATTTATTCCTGAGGAATCTTTCCAGTATATGGTTGGATTCGTCTTTCTTACGAAGTAAGCGACTTATAGAAGTCCACTGACCGCCAGGTTTCGATCTCGGACCAGGTATATGCCTCGAAGTCGACGAAAATGTGTATGTTTAACATATACATGGAATATATTCCAGAGGAATCTTTCCAGTATATGGCTGGATTCGTCGTTCTTACGAAGTTTCCGACTTATAGCAGTCCACTTAACGCCAGGTTTCGATCTCGGACCAGGTAAATGCCTCGAATTCGACGAAAATGTGTCTGTTTAACATATATACAGGGAATATATTCCCGCGGAATCTTTCCACAATATGGATGGATTCGTCATTCTTACGAAGTTTCCAACTTATAGCAGTCCACTGACCGCCAGGTTTCGATCTCGGACCAGGTATATGCCTCGAAGTCGACGAAAATATGTCTGGTCAACATATACAGGGAATATATTCCTGAGGAATCTTTCCAGTATATGGCTGGATTCGTCGTTTTTTCGAAGTTTCCGACTTATAGCAGTCCACTGACCGCCAGGTTTCTATATCAGACCAGGTATATGCCTCGAAGTCGGCGAAAATGTGTCTGTTTAACATATACAGGGAATAGATTCCTGAGGAATCTTTCCGGTATATGGCTGGATTCGTCGTTCTTACGAAGTTTCCGACTTATAGCAGTCCACTGACCGTCAGGTTTCGATCTCGGACCAGGTATATGCTTCGAAGTCGACGAAAATGTGTTTGTTCAACATATACAGGGAATATATTCCTGAGGATTCTTTCCAGTATACGGCTGGATTCATAGTTCTTACGAAATTTCCGACTTATAGCAGTTCACTGACCACCAGGTTTCTATATCGGACCTGGTATATGCCTCGAAGTCGGCGAAAATGGGTATGTTTAACATATACAGGAAATATATTCCTGAGGAATCTTTCCGGTATATGGCTGGATTCTTCGTTCTTACGAAGTTTCCGACTTATAGCAGTCCACTGACCGTCAGGTTTCGATCTCGGACCAGGTATATGCCTCGAAGTCGATGAAAATGTGTCTGTTTAACATATACAGGGAATATATTCCTGAGGAATCTTTCCGGTATATGGCTGGATTCGTCGTTCTTACGAAGTTTCCGACTTATAGCAGCACACTGACCGTCAGGTTTCGATCTCGGACCAGGTATATGCCTCGAAGTCGACGAAAATGTGTCTGTTCAACATATACAGGGAATATATTCCTGAGGAATCTTTCCAGTATATGGTTGGAATCGTCTTTCTTACGAAGTAAGCGACTTATAGCAGTCCACTGACCGCCAGGTTTCGATCTCGGACCAGGTATATGCCTCGAAGTCGACGAAAATGTGTTTTTTTAACATATACAGGGAATATATTCCTGAGGAATCTTTCCGGTATATGGCTGGATTCGTCGTTCTTACGAAGTTTCCGACTTATAGCAGTCCACTGACCGTCAGGTTTCGATCTCGGACCAGGTATATTCCTCGAAGTCGACGAAAATGTGTTTGTTCAACATATACAGGGAATATATTCCTGAGGATTCTATATAGTATATGGCTGGATTCGTCAATCTTACGAAGTTTTCGACTTATAGCAGTCCACTGACCACCAGGTTTCTATATCGGACCTGGTATATGCCTCGAAGTCGGCGAAACTGTGTCTGTTTAACATATACATGGAATATATTCCTGAGGAATCTTTCCGGTATATGGCTGGATTCGTCGTTCTTACGAAGTTTCCGACTTATAGCAGTCCACTGACCGTCAGGTTTCGATCTCGGACCAGGTATATGCCTCGAAGTCGACGAAAATGTGTCTGTTCAACATATACAGGGAATATATTCCTGAGGAATCTTTCCAGTATATGGCTGGATTCGTCGTTCTTATGAAGTTTCCGACTTATAGCAGTCCACTGACCGCCAGGTTTCTATATCGGACCAGGTATATGCCTCGAAGTCGGCGAAAATGTGTCTGTTTAACATATACAGGGAATATATTACTGAGGAATCTTTCCAGTATATGGCTGGATTCGTCGTTCTTACGAAGTTTACGACTTATAGCAGACCACTGACCGCCAAGTTTCGATCTCGGACCAGGTTTATGCCTCGAAGTCGACGAAAATGTATTTGTTTAACATATACAGGGAATATATTCCTGAGGAATCATTCTAGTATATGGCTGAATTCGTCGTTCTTACGAAGTTTCCGACTTATAGCAGTCCACTGACAGTCAAGTTTCGATCTCGGACCATGTATATGCCTCGAAGTCGACGAAAATGTGTTTGTTTAACATATACAGGGAATATATTATTGAGGAATCTTTCCAGTATATGGCTGGATTCGTCGTTCTTACGAAGTTTCCGACTTATAGCAGTCCACTGACAGTCAAGTTTCGATCTCGGACCATGTATATGCCTCGAAGTCGACGAAAATGTGTTTGTTTAACATATACAGGGAATATATTCCTGAGGAATCATTCCAGTATATGGATGGATTCGTCGTTCTTACGAAGTTCCCGTCTTATAGCAGTCCACTTACCGCCAGGTTTCGATCTCGGACCAGGTATATGCCTCGAAGTCGACGAAAATGTGTCTGTTTAACATATACAGGAATATATTCCTGAGGAATCTTTCCAGTATATGGCTGGATTCGTCGTTCTTATGAAATTTCCGACTTATAGCAGTCCACTGACCGCCAGGTTTCGATCTCGGACCAGGTATATGCCTCGAAGTCGACAAAAATGTGTTTGTTTAACATATACAGGGAATATATTCCTGAGGAATCATTCCAGTATATGGCTGGATTCGTTGTTCTTACGAAGTTTCCGACTTATAGCAGTCCACTGACCGCCAGGTTTCGATATCGGACCAGGCATATGCCTCGAAGTCGACGAAAATGTGTCTGTTTAACATATACATGGAATATATTCATGAGGAATCTTTCCAGTATATGGCTTGATTCGTCGTTCTTACGAAGTTCCCGTCTTATAGCAGTCCACTGACCGCCAGGTTTCGATCTCGGAACAGGTATATGCCTCGAAGTCGACGAAAATGTGTCTGTTTATCATATACATGGAATATTTTCATGAGGAATCTTTCCAGTATATGGCTGGATTCGTCGTTCTTATGAAGTTTCCGACTTATAGCAGTCCACTGACCGCCAGGTTTCTATATCGGACCAGGTATATGCCTCGAAGTCGGCGAAAATGTGTCTGTTTAACATATACAGGGAATATATTCCTGAGGAATCTTTCCGGTATATGGTTGGATTTGCCGTTCTTACGAAGTTTCCGACTTATAGCACTCCACTAACCGTCAGGTTTCGATCTCGGACCAGGTATATGCCTCGAAGTCGACGAAAATGTGTTTTTTTAACATATACAGGGAATATATTCCTGAGGAATCTTTCCGGTATATGGCTGGATTCGTCGTTCTTACGAAGTTTCCGACTTATAGCAGTCCACTGACCGTCAGGTTTCGATCTCGGACCAGGTATATGCCTCGAAGTCGACGAAAATGTGTATGTTCAACATATACAGGGAATATATTCCTGAGGAATATTTCCAGTATATGGCTGGATTCGTCGTTCTTATGAAGTTTCCGACTTATAGCAGTCCACTGACCGCCAGGTTTCTATATCGGACCAGGTATATGCCTCGAAGTCGGCGAAAATGTGTCTGTTCAACATATACAGGGAATATATTCCTGAGGAATCTTTCCAGTATATGGCTGGATTCGTCGTTCTTACGAAGTTTCCGACTTATAGCAGTCCACTGACCGTCAGGTTTCGATCTCGGACCAGGTATATGCCTCGAAGTCGACGAAAATGTGTCTGTTCAACATATACAGGGAATATATTCCTGAGGAATATTTCCAGTATATGGCTGGATTCGTCGTTCTTATGAAGTTTCCGACTTATAGCAGTCCACTGACCGTCAGGTTTCGATCTCGGACCAGGTATATGCCTCGAAGTCGGCGAAAATGTGTCTGTTTAACATATACAGGGAATATATTCCTGAGGAATCTTTCCGGTATATGGCTGGATTCGTCGTTCTTACGAAGTTTCCGACTTATAGCAGTCCACTGACCGTCAGGTTTCGATCTCGGACCAGGTATATGCCTCGAAATCGATGAAAATGTGTCTGTTTAACATATACAGGGAATATATTCCTGAGGAATCTTTCCGGTATATGGCTGGATTCGTCGTTCTTACGAAGTTTCCGACTTATAGCAGCACACTGACCGTCAGGTTTCGATCTTGGACCAGGTATATGCCTCGAAGTCGACGAAAATGTGTCTGTTTAACATATACATTGAATATATTCATGAGGAATCTTTCCAGTATATGGCTGGATTCGTCGTTCTTACGAAGTTTCCGACTTATAGTAGTCCACTGACCGTCAGGTTTCGATCTCATACCAGGTATATGCCTCGAAGTCGACGAAAATGTGTCTGTTCAACATATACATGGAATATATTCCAGAGGAATCTTTCCAGTATATGGTTGGATTCGTCTTTCTTACGAAGTAAGCGACTTATAGCAGTCCATTGACCGCCAGGTTTCGATATCGGACCAGGTATATGCCTCGAAGTCGACGAAAATGTGTCTGTTTAACATATACAGGGAATATATTCCAGAGGAATCTTTCTAGTATATGGCTGGATTCGTCGTTCTTACTAAGTTTCCGACTTATAGCAGTCCACTTACCGCCAGGTTTCGATCTCAGACCAGGTATATGCCTCGAAGTCGACGAAAATGTGTTTGTTTAACATATACAGGGAATATATTCCTGCGGAATCTTTCCAGTATACGGCTGGATTCGTCATTCTTATGAAGTTTCAGACTTATAGCAGTCCACTGACCGCCAGGTTTCTATATCGGACCAGATATATGCCTCGAATTCGGCGAAAATGTTTCTGTTGAACATATACAGGGAATATATTCCTGAGGAATCTTTCCAGTATATGGCTGGATTCGTCGTTGTTACGAAGTTTCCGACTTACAGCAGTCCACTGACCGCCAGGTTTCGATCTCAGACCAGGTATATGCCTCGAAGTCGACGAAAATGTGTCTGTTTAACATATACATGGAATATATTCATGAGGAATCTTTCCAGTATATGGCTGGATTCGTCGTTCTTACGACGTTTCCGACTTATAGCAATCCACTGACCGCCAGGTTTCTATATCGGACCAGGTATATGCCTCGAAGTCGGCGAAAATGTGACTGTTTAACATATACAGGGAATATATTCCTGAGTAATCTTTCCGGTATATGGCTGGATTCGTCGTTCTTACGAAGTTTCCGACTTATAGCAGTCCACTGACCGTCAGGTTTCGATCTCGGACCAGGTATATGCCTCGAAGTCGACGAAAATGTGTCTGTTCAACATATACATGGAATATATTGCTGAGGAATCTTTCCAGTATATGGCTGGATTCGTCGTTCTTACGAAGTTTCCGACTTATAGCAGTCCACGGACCGCCAGGTTTCTATATCGGACCAGGTATATGCCTCGAAGTCGGCAAAAATGTTTCTGTTTAACATATACAGGGAATATATTCCTGAGGAATCTTTCCGGTATATGGCTGGATTCGTCGTTCTTACGAAGTTTCCGTCTTATAGCAGTCCACTGAACGCCAGGTTTCTATATCGAACCAGGTATATGCCTCGAAGTCGGCAAAAATGTGTCTGTTTAATATATACAGGGAATATATTCCTGAGGAATCTTTCCGGTATATGGCTGGATTCGTCGTTCTTACGAAGTTTCCGACTTATAGCAGTCCACTGACCGTCAGGTTTCGATCTCGGACCAGGTATATGCCTCGAAGTCGACGAAAATGTGTCTGTTCAACATATACAGGGAATATATTCCTGAGGAATATTTCCAGTATATGGCTGGATTCGTCGTTCTTATGAAGTTTCCGACTTATAGCAGTCCACTGACCGTCAGGTTTCGATCTCGGACCAGGTATATGCCTCGAAGGCGGCGAAAATGTGTCTGTTTAACATATACAGGGAATATATTCCTGAGGAATATTTCCAGTATATGGCTGGATTCGTCGTTCTTATGAAGTTTCCGACTTATAGCAGTCCACTGACCGCCAGGTTTCTATATCGGACCAGGTATATGCCTCGAAGTCGGCGAAAATGTGTCTGTTTAACATATACAGGGAATATATTCCTGAGGAATCTTTCCGGTATATGGCTGGATTCGTCGTTCTTACGAAGTTTCCGACTTATAGCAGTCCACTGACCGTCAGGTTTCGATCTCGGACCAGGTATATGCCTCGAAGTCGACAAAAATGTGTCTGTTCAACATATACAGGGAATATATTCCTGAGGAATATTTCCAGTATATGGCTGGATTCGTCGTTCTTATGAAGATTCCGACTTATAGCAGTCCACTGACCGCCAGGTTTCTATATCGGACCAGGTATATGCCTCGAAGTCGGCGAAAATGTGTCTGTTCAACATATACAGGGAATATATTCCTGAGGAATCTTTCCAGTATATGGCTGGATTCGTCGTTCTTACGAAGTTTCCGACTTATAGCAGTCCACTGACCGTCAGGTTTCTATATCGGACCAGGTATATGCCTCGAAGTCGGCGAAAACGTGTCTGTTTAACATATACAGGGAATATATTCCTGAGGAATCTTTCCGGTATATGGCTGGATTCGTCGTTCTTACGAAGTTTCCGACTTATAGCAGTCCACTGACCGTCAGGTTTCGATCTCGGACCAGGTATATGCCTCGAAGTCGACGAAAATGTGTTTGTTCAACATATACAGGGAATATATTCCTGAGGATTCTATATAGTATATGGCTGGATTCGTCAATCTTACGAAGTTTCCGACTTATAGCAGTCCACTGACCGCCAGGTTTCTATATCGGACCAGGTATATGCCTCGAAGTCGGCGAAAATGTGTCTGTTCAACATATACAGGGAATATATTCCTGAGGAATCTTTCCAGTATATGGTTGGATTCGTCTTTCTTACGAAGTAAGCGACTTATAGCAGTCCACTGACCTCCAGGTTTCGATCTCGGACCAGGTATATGCCTCGAAGTCGACGAAAATGTGTTTTTTTAACATATACAGGGAATATATTCCTGAGGAATCTTTCCGGTATATGGCTGGATTCGTCGTTCTTACGAAGTCTCCGACTTATAGCAGTCCACTGACCGTCAGGTTTCGATCTCGGACCAGGTATATGCCTCGAAGTCGACGAAAATGTGTCTGTTCAACATATACAGGGAATATATTCCTGAGGAATATTTCCAGTATATGGCTGGATTCGTCGTTCTTATGAAGTTTCCGACTTATAGCAGTCCACTGACCGCCAGGTTTCTATATCGGACCAGGTATATGCCTCGAAGTCGGCGAAAATGTGTCTGTTTAACATATACAGGGAATATATTCCTGAGGAATCTTTCCGGTATATGGTTGGATTTGCCGTTCTTACGAAGTTTCCGACTTATAGCAGTCCACTAACCGTCAGGTTTCGATCTCGGACCAGGTATATGCCTCGAAGTCGACGAAAATCTGTTTTTTTAACATATACAGGGAATATATTCCTGAGGAATCTTTCCGGTATATGGCTGGATTCGTCGTTCTTACGAAGTTTCCGACTTATAGCAGTCCACTGACCGTCAGGTTTCGATCTCGGACCAGGTATATGCCTCGAAGTCGACGAAAATGTGTCTGTTCAACATATACAGGGAATATATTCATGAGGAATATTTCCAGTATATGGCTGGATTCGTCGTTCTTACGAAGTTTCCGACTTATAGCAGTCCACTGACCGCCAGGTTTCTATATCGGACCAGGTATATGCCTCGAAGTCGGCGAAAATGTGTCTGTTTAACATATACAGGGAATATATTCCTGAGGAATCTTTCCGGTATATGGCTGGATTCGTCGTTCTTACGAAGTTTCCGACTTATAGCAGTCTACTGACCATCAGGTTTCGATCTCGGACCAGGTATATGCCTCGAAGTCGACGAAAATGTGTTTGTTCAACATATACAGGGAATATATTCCTGAGGATTCTTTCCAGTATATGGCTGGATTCGTCAATCTTACGAAGTTTCCGACTTATAGCAGTCCACTGACCACCAGGTTTCTATATCAGACCTGGTATATGCCTCGAAGTCGGCGAAAATGTGTATGTTTAACATATACAGGGAATATATTCCTGAGGAATCTTTCCGGTATATGGCTGGATTCGTCGTTCTTACGAAGTTTCCGACTTATAGCAGTCCACTGACCGTCAGGTTTCGATCTCGGACCAGGTATATGCCTCGAAATCGATGAAAATGTGTCTGTTTAACATATACAGGGAATATATTCCTGAGGAATCTTTCCTGTATATGGCTGGATTCGTCGTTCTTACGAAGTTTCCGACTTATTGCAGCACACTGACCGTCAGGTTTCGATCTTGGACCAGGTATATGCCTCGAAGTCGACGAAAATGTGTCTGTTTAACATATACAGGGAATATATTCCTGAGGAATCTTTCCAGTATATGGTTGGATTCGTCTTTCTTACGAAGTAAGCGACTTATAGCAGTCCACTGACCGCCAGGTTTCGATCTCGGACCAGGTATATGCCTCGAAGTCGACAAAAATGTGTCTGTTTAACATATACAGGGAATATATTCCAGAGGAATCTTTCTAGTATATGGCTGGATTCGTCATTCTTACGAAGTTTCCGACTTATAGCAGTCCACTTACCGCCAGGTTTCGATCTCGGACCAGGTATATGCCTCGAAGTCGACGAAAATGTGTTTGTTTAACATATACAGGGAATATATTCATGCGGAATCTTTCCAGTATACGGCTGGATTCGTCATTCTTACGAAGTTTCCGACTTATAGCAGTCCACTGACCGTCAGGTTTCGATCTCGGACCAGGTATATGCTTCGAAGTCGACGAAAATGTGTTTGTTCAACATATACAGGGAATATATTCCTGAGGATTCTTTCCAGTATACGGCTGGATTCGTAGTTCTTACGAAGTTTCCGAATTATAGCAGTCCACTGACCACCAGGTTTCTATATCGGACCTGGTATATGCCTCGAAGTCGGCGAAAATGTGTCTGTTTAACATATACAGGGAATATATTCCTGAGGAATCTTTCCGGTATATGGCTGGATTCTTCGTTCTTACGAAGTTTCCGACTTATAGCAGTCCACTGACCGTCAGGTTTCGATCTCGGACCAGGTATATGCCTCGAAGTCGATGAAAATGTGTCTGTTTAACATATACAGGGAATATATTCCTGAGGAATCTTTCCGGTATATGGCTGGATTCGTCGTTCTTACGAAGTTTCCGACTTATAGCAGCACACTGACCGTCAGGTTTCGATCTCGGACCAGGTATATGCCTCGAAGTCGACGAAAATGTGTCTGTTCAACATATACAGGGAATATATTCCTGAGGAATCTTTCCAGTATATGGTTGGATTCGTCTTTCTTACGAAGTAAGCGACTTATAGCAGTCCACTGACCGCCAGGTTTCGATCTCGGACCAGGTATATGCCTCGAAGTCGACGAAAATGTGTCTGTTTAACATATACAGGGAATATATTCTAGAGGAATCTTTCCAGTATATGGCTGGATTCGTCGTTCTTACGAAGTTTCCGACTTATAACAGTCCACTTACCGCCAGGTTTCGATCTCGGACCAGGTATATGCCTCGAAGTCGATGAAAATCTGTCTGTTTAACATATATAGGGAATATATTCCTGAGGAATATTTCCAGTATATGGCTGGATTCGTCGTTCTTACGAAGTTTCCGACTTATAACAGTCCACTGACCGCCAAGTTTCGATCTCGGACCAGGTATATGCCTCGAAGTCGACGAAAATGTGTCTGTTTAACATACATAGGGAATATATTCCCGAGGAATCATTCCAGTATATGGCTGGATTCGTCGTTCCTACGAGTTTCCGACTTATAGCAGTCCACTGACCGCCAGGTTTCGATCTCGGACCAGGTATATGCCTCGAAGTCGACGAAAATGTGTCTGTTTAACATATACAGGTAATATATTCCTGAGGAATCTTTCCAGTATATGGCTGGATTCGTCGTTCTTACGAAGTTTCCGACTTATAGCAGTCCACTGACCGCCAGGTTTAAATCTCAGACCAGGTATATGCCTCGAAGTCGACGAAAATGTGTATGTTTAACATATACAGGGAATATATTCCTGAGGAATCTTTCCAGTATATGGCTGGATTCGTCGTTCTTACGAAGTTTCCGACTTATAGCAGTCCACTGACCGCCAGGTTTCGATCTCGGACCAGGTATATGCCTCGAAGTCGATGAAAATATGTCTGTTTAACATATACAGGGAATATATTCCTAAGGAATCTTTCCAGTATATGGCTGGATTCGTCGTTCTTACGAAGTTTCCGACTTATAGCAGTCCACTGACCGTCAGGTTTCGATCTCGGACCAGGTATATGCCTCGAAGTCGACGAAAATGTGTCTGTTCAACATATACATGGAATATATTATTGAGGAATCTTTCCAGTATATGGCTGGATTCGTCGTTCTTACGAAGTTTCCGACTTATTGCAGTCCACTGACTGCCAGGTCTCTATATCGGACCAGGTATATGCCTCGAAGTCGGCAAAAATGTGTCTGTTTAACATATACAAGGAATATATTCCTGAGGAATCTTTCCGGTATATGGCTGGATTCGTCGTTCTTACGAAGTTTCCGACTTATAGCACTCCACTGACCGTCAGGTTTCGATCTCGGACCAGGTATATGCCTCGAAGTCGACGAAAATGAGTCTATTCAACATATACATGGAATATATTCCTGAGGAATCTTTCCAGTATATGGCTGGATTCGTCGTTCTTACGAAGTTTCTGACTTATAGCAGTCCACTGACCACCAGGTTTCTATATCGGACCTGGTATATGCCTCGAAGTCGGCGAAAATGTGTCTGTTTAACATATACAGGGAATATATTCCTGAGGAATCTTTCCGGTATATGGCTGGATTCGTCGTTCTTACGAAGTTTCCGACTTATAGCAGTCCACTGACCGTCAGGTTTCGATCTCGGACCAGGTATATACCTCGAAGTCGACGAAAATGTGTCTGTTCAACATATACAGGGAATATATTCCTGAGGAATATTTCCAGTATATGGCTGGATTCGTCGTTCTTACGAAGTTTCCGACTTATAGCAGTCCACTGACCGTCAGGTTTCGATCTCGGACCAGGTATATGCCTCGAAGTCGACGAAAATGTGTATGTTTAACATATACAGGGAATATATTCCTGAGGAATCTTTCCAGTATATGGTTGGATTCGTCTTTCTTACGAAGTAAGCGACTTATAGCAGTCCACTGACCGCCAGGTTTCGATCTCGGACCAGGTATATGCCTCGAAGTCGACGAAAATGTGTCTGTTTAACATATACAGGGAATATATTCCAGAGGAATCTTTCTAGTATATGGCTGGATTCGTCATTCTTACGAAGTTTCCGACTTATAGCAGTCCACTTACCGCCAGGTTTCGATCTCGGGCCAGGTATATGCCTCGAAGTCGACGAAAATGTGTTTGTTTAACATATACAGGGAATATATTCCTGCGGAATCTTTCCAGTATACGGCTGGATTCGTCATTCTTACGAAGTTTCCGACTTATAGCAGTCCACTGACCGTCAGGTTTCGATCTCGGACCAGGTATATGCTTCGAAGTCGACGAAAATGTGTTTGTTCAACATATACAGGGAATATATTCCTGAGGATTCTTTCCAGTATACGGCTGGATTCGTAGTTCTTACGAAGTTTCCGAATTATAGCAGTCCACTGACCACCAGGTTTCTATATCGGACCTGGTATATGCCTCGAAGTCGGCGAAAATGTGTCTGTTTAACATATACAGGGAATATATTCCTGAGGAATCTTTCCGGTATATGGCTGGATTCTTCGTTCTTACGAAGTTTCCGACTTATAGCAGTCCACTGACCGTCAGGTTTCGATCTCGGACCAGGTATATGCCTCGAAGTCGATGAAACTCTGTCTGTTTAACATATACAGGGAATATATTCCTGAGGAATCTTTCCGGTATATGGCTGGATTCGTCGTTCTTACGAAGTTTCCGACTTATAGCAGCACACTGACCGTCAGGTTTCGATCTCGGACCAGGTATATGCCTCGAAGTCGACGAAAATGTGTCTGTTCAACATATACGGGGAATATATTCCTGAGGATTCCTTCCGTATATGGCTGGATTCGTCAATCTTACGAAGTTTCCGACTTATAGCAGTCCACTGACCACCAGGTTTCTATATATCGGACCTGGTATATGCCTCGAAGTCGGCGAAACTGTGTCTGTTTAACATATACATGGAATATATTCCTGAGGAATCTTTCCGGTATATGGCTGGATTCGTCGTTCTTACGAAGTTTCCGACTTATAGCAGTCCACTGACCGTCAGGTTTCGATCTCGGACCAGGTATATGCCTCGAAATCGATGAAAATGTGTCTGTTTAACATATACAGGGAATATATTCCTGAGGAATCTTTCCGGTATATGGCTGGATTCGTCGTTCTTACGAAGTTTCCGACTTATAGCAGCACACTGACCGTCAGGTTTCGATCTTGGACCAGGTATATGCCTCGAAGTCGACGAAAATGTGTCTGTTTAACATATACATTGAATATATTCATGAGGAATCTTTCCAGTATATGGCTGGATTCGTCGTTCTTACGAAGTTTCCGACTTATCCAGGTTTCTATATCGGACCAGGTATATGCCTCGAAGTTAGCGAAAATGTGTCTGTTTAACATATACAGGGAATATATTCCTGAGGAATCTTTCCGGTATATGGCTGGATTCGTCGTTCTTACGAAGTTTCCGACTTATAGCAGTCCACTGACCGTCAGGTTTCGATCTCGGACCAGGTATATGCCTCGAAGTCGACGAAAATGTGTTTGTTCAACATATACAGGGAATATATTCCTGAGGATTCTTTCCAGTATATGGCTGGATTCGTCAATCTTACGAAGTTTCCGACTTATAGCAGTCCACTGACCACCAGGTTTCTATATATCGGACCTGGTATATGCCTCGAAGTCGGCGAAACTGTGTCTGTTTAACATATACATGGAATATATTCCTGAGGAATCTTTCCGGTATATGGCTGGATTCGTCGTTCTTACGAAGTTTCCGACTTATAGCAGTCCACTGACCGTCAGGTTTCGATCTCGGACCAGGTATATGCCTCGAAGTCGACGAAAATGTGTCTGTTCAACATATACAGGGAATATATTCCTGAGGAATCTTTCCAGTATATGGCTGGATTCGTCGTTCTTATGAAGTTTCCGACTTATAGCAGTCCACTGACCGCCAGGTTTCTATATCGGACCAGGTATATGCCTCGAAGTCGGCGAAAATGTGTCTGTTTAACATATACAAGGAATATATTCCAGAGGAATCTTTCCGGTATATGGTTGGATTTGCCGTTCTTACGAAGTTTCCGACTTATAGCAGTCCACTAACCGTCAGGTTTCGATCTCGGACCAGGTATATGCCTCGAAGTCGACGAAAATGTGTTTTTTTAACATATACAGGGAATATATTCCTGAGGAATCTTTCCGGTATATGGCTGGATTCGTCGTTCTTACGAAGTTTCCGACTTATAGCAGTCCACTGACCGCCAGGTTTCTATATCGGACCAGGTATATGCCTCGAAGTCGACGAAAATGTGTCTGTTTAACATATACAGGGAATAGATTCCTGAGGAATCTTTCCGGTATATGGCTGGATTCGTCGTTCTTACGAAGTTTCCGACTTATAGCAGTCCACTGACCGTCAGGTTTCGATCTCAGACCAGGTATATGCTTCGAAGTCGACGAAAATGTGTTTGTTCAACATATACAGGGAATATATTCCTGAGGATTCTTTCCAGTAGACGGCTGGATTCGTAGTTCTTACGAACTTTCCGACTTATAGCAGTTCACTGACCACCAGGTTTCTATATCGGACCTGGTATATGCCTCGAAGTCGGCGAAAATGGGTCTGTTTAACATATACAGGGAATATATTCCTGAGGAATCTTTCCGGTATATGGCTGGATTCTTCGTTCTTACGAAGTTTCCGACTTATAGCAGTCCACTGACCGTCAGGTTTCGATCTCGGACCAGGTATATGCCTCGAAGTCGATGAAAATGTGTCTGTTTAACATATACAGGGAATATATTCCTGAGGAATCTTTCCGGTATATGGCTGGATTCGTCGTTCTTACGAAGTTTCCGACTTATAGCAGCACACTGACCGTCAGGTTTCGATCTTGGACCAGGTATATGCCTCGAAGTCTACGAAAATGTGTCTGTTTAACATATACATTGAATATATTCATGAGGAATCTTTCCAGTATATGGCTGGATTCGTCGTTCTTACGAAGTTTCCGACTTATCCAGGTTTCTATATCGGACCAGGTATATGCCTCGAAGTTAGCGAAAATGTGTCTGTTTAACATATACAGGGAATATATTCCTGAGGAATCTTTCCGGTATATGGATGGATTCGTCGTTCTTACGAAGTTTCCGACTTATAGTAGTCCACTGACCGTCAGGTTTCGATCTCAGACCAGGTATATGCCTCGAAGTCGACGAAAATGTGTCTGTTCAACATATACATGGAATATATTCCAGAGGAATCTTTCCAGTATATGGTTGGATTCGTCTTTCTTACGAAGTAAGCGACTTATAGCAGTCCACTGACCGCCAGGTTTCGATCTCGGACCAGGTATATGCCTCGAAGTCGACGAAAATGTGTCTGTTTAACATATACAGGGAATATATTCCAGAGGAATCTTTCTAGTATATGGCTGGATTCGTCGTTCTTACTAAGTTTCCGACTTATAGCAGTCCACTTACCGCCTGGTTTCGATCTCAGACCAGGTATATGCCTCGAAGTCGACGAAAATGTGTTTGTTTAACATATACAGGGAATATATTCCTGCGGAATCTTTCCAGTATACGGCTGGATTCGTCATTCTTATGAAGTTTCAGACTTATAGCAGTCCACTGACCGTCAGGTTTCTATATCGGACCAGATATATGCCTCGAATTCGGCAAAAATGTTTCTGTTGAACATATACAGGGAATATATTCCGGAGGAATCTTTCCAGTATATGGCTGGATTCGTCGTTGTTACGAAGTTTCCGACTTATAGCAGTCCACTGACCGCCAGGTTTCGATCTCAGACCAGGTATATGCCTCGAAGTCGACGAAAACGTGTCTGTTTAACATATACATGGAATATATTCATGAGGAATCTTTCCAGTATATGGCTGGATTCGTCGTTCTTACGACGTTTCCGACTTATAGCAATCCACTGACCGCCAGGTTTCTATATCGGACCAGGTATATGCCTCGAAGTCGGCGAAAATGTGACTGTTTAACATATACAGGGAATATATTCCTGAGTAATCTTTCCGGTATATGGCTGGATTCGTCGTTCTTACGAAGTTTCCGACTTATAGCAGTCCACTGACCGTCAGGTTTCGATCTCGGACCAGGTATATGCCTCGAAGTCGACGAAAATGTGTCTGTTCAACATATACATGGAATATATTGCTGAGGAATCTTTCCAGTATATGGCTGGATTCGTCGTTCTTACGAAGTTTCCGACTTATAGCAGTCCACGGACCGCCAAGTTTCTATATCGGACCAGGTATATGCCTCGAAGTCGGCGAAAATGTTTCTGTTTAACATATACAGGGAATATATTCCTGAGGAATCTTTCCGGTATATGACTGGATTCGTCGTTCTTACGAAGTTTCCGTCTTATAGCAGTCCACTGAACGCCAGGTTTCTATATCGAACCAGGTATATGCCTCGAAGTCGGCAAAAATGTGTCTGTTTAATATATACAGGGAATATATTCCTGAGGAATCTTTCTGGTATATGGCTGGATTCGTCGTTCTTACGAAGTTTCCGACTTATAGCAGTCCACTGACCGTCAGGTTTCGATCTCGGACCAGGTATATGCTTCGAAGTCGACGAAAATGTGTCTGTTCAACATATACAGGGAATATATTCATGAGGAATCTTTCCAGTATATGGCTGGATTCGTCGTTCTTACGAAGTTTCCGACTTATAGCAGTCCACTGACCGCCAGGTTTCTATATCGGACCAGGTATATGCCTCGAAGTCGGCGAAAATGTGTCTGTTTAACATATACAGGGAATATATTCCTGAGGAATCTTTCCGGTATATGGCTGGATTCGTCGTTCTTACGAAGTTTCCGTCTTATAGCAGTCCACTGAACGCCAGGTTTCTATATCGAACCAGGTATATGCCTCGAAGTCGGCAAAAATGTGTCTGTTTAATATATACAGGGAATATATTCCTGAGGAATCTTTCCGGTATATGGCTGGATTCGTCGTTCTTACGAAGTTTCCGACTTATAGCAGTCCACTGACCGTCAGGTTTCGATCTCGGACCAGGTATATGCCTCGAAGTCGACGAAAATGTGTCTGTTCAACATATACAGGGAATATATTCCTGAGGAATCTTTCCAGTATATGGTTGGATTCGTTTTTCTTACAAAGTAAGCGACTTATAGCAATCCACTGACCGCCAGGTTTCGATCTCGGACCAGGTATATGCCTCGAAGTCGACGAAAATGTGTCTGTTTAACATATACAGGGAATATATTCTAGAGGAATCTTTCCAGTATATGGCTGGATTCGTCGTTCTTATGAAGTTTCCGACTTATAGCAGTCCACTTACCGCCAGGTTTCTATCTCCGACCAGGTATATGCCTCGAAGTCGACGAAAATGTGTATGTTTAACATATATAGGGAATATATTCCTGAGGAATCTTTCCAGTATATGGATGGATTTGTCGTTCTTACGAAGTTTCCGACTTGCAGTCCACTGTCCGCCAAGTTTCGATCTCGGACCAGGTATATGCCTCGAAGTCGACGAAAATGTGTCTGTTTAACATATATATGGAATATATTCCTGAGGAATTATTCCAGTATATGGCTAGATTCATCGTTCCTACGAGTTTCCGACTTATAGCAGTCCACTGACCGCCAGGTTTCGATCTCGGACCAGGTATATGCCTCGAAGTCGACGAAAATGTGTCTGTTTAACATATACAGGGAATATATTCCTGAGGAATCTTTCCAGTATATGGCTGGATTCGTCGTTCTTACGAAGTTTCCGACTTATAGCAGTCCACTGACCGCCAGGTTTCTATATCGGACCAGGTATATGCCTCGAAGTCGGTGAAAATGTGTCTGTTTAACATCTACAGGGAATATATTCATGAGGAATCTTTCCGGTATATGGCTGGATTCGTCGTTCTTACGAAGTTTCCGACTTATAGCAGTCCACTGACCGTCAGGTTTCGACCTCGGACCAGGTATATGCCTCGAAGTTGACGAAAATGTGTCTGTTCAACATATACAGGGAATATATTCCAGAGGAATCTTTCCAGTATATGGCTGGATTCGTCATTCTTACGAAGTTTCCGACTTATAGCAGTCCACTAACCGCCAGGTTTCTATATCGGACCAGGTATATGCCTCGAAGTCGGCGAAAATGTGTCTAGTTAACATATACAGGGAATATATTCCTGAGGAATCTTTCCAGTATATGAATGGATTCGTCGTTGTAACGAAGTTTCTGACTTATAGCAGTCCACTGACCGTCAGGTTTCGATCTCGGACTAGGTATATGCCTCGAAGTCGATGAAAATGTGTCTCTTTAACATATACATGGAATATATTAATGAGGAATCTTTCCAGTATATGGCTGGATTCGTCGTTCTTACGAAGTTTCCGACTTATAGCAGTCCACTGACCGCCAGGTCTCTATATCGGACCAGGTATATGCCTCGAAGTCGGCGAAAATTTGTTTTTTTAACATATACAGGGAATATATTCCTGAGGAATCTTTCCGGTATATGGATGGATTCGTCGTTCTTACGAAGTTTTCGACTTATAGCACTCCACTGACCGTCAGGTTTCGATCTCGGACCAGGTATATGCCTCGAAGTCGACGAAAATGTGTTTGTTCAACATATACAGGGAATATATTCCTGAGGATTCTTTCCAGTATATGGCTGGATTCGTCGTTCTTACGAAGTTTCCGACTTATAGCAGTCCACTGACCACCAGGTTTCTATATCGGACCTGGTATATGCCTCGAAGTCGGCGAAAATGTATCTGTTTAACATATACAGGGAATATATTCCTGGGGAATCTTTCCGGTATATGGCTGGATTCGTCGTTCTTACGAAGTTTCCGACTTATAGCAGTCCACTGACCGTCAGGTTTCGATCTCGGACCAGGTATATGCCTCGAAGTCGATGAAAATGTGTCTGTTTAACATATACAGGGAATATATTCCTGAGGAATCTTTCCGGTATATGGCTGGATTCGTCGTTCTTACGAAGTTTCCGACTTATAGCAGTCCACTGACCGTCAGGTTTCGATCTCGGACCAGGTATATGCCTCGAAGTCGACGAAAATGTGTTTGTTCAACATATACAGGGAATATATTCCTGAGGATTCTTTCCAGTATATGGCTGGATTCGTCAATCTTACGAAGTTTCCGACTTATAGCAGTCCACTGACCACCAGGTTTCTATATCGGACCAGGTATATGCCTCGAAGTTTGCGACAATGTGTCTGTTTAACATATACAGGGAATATATTCCTGAGGAATCTTTCCGGTATATGGCTGGATTCGTCGTTCTTACGAAGTTTCCGACTTATAGTAGTCCACTGACCGTCAGGTTTCGATCTCAGACCAGGTATATGCCTCGAAGTCGACGAAAATATGTCTGTTCAACATATACAGGGAATATATTCCTGAGGAATCTTTCCAGTATATGGTTGGATTCGTCTTTCTTACGAAGTAAGCGACTTATAGCAGTCCACTGACCGCCAGGTTTCGATCTCGGACCAGGTATATGCCTCGAAGTCGACGAAAATGTGTTTTTTTAACATATACAGGGAATATATTCCTGAGGAATCTTTCCGGTATATGGCTGGATTCGTCGTTCTTACGAAGTTTCCGACTTATAGCAGTCCACTGACCGCCAGGTTTCTATATCGGACCAGGTATATGCCTCGAAGTCGACGAAAATGTGTCTGTTTAACATATACAGGGAATAGATTCCTGAGGAATCTTTCCGGTATATGGCTGGATTCGTCGTTCTTACGAAGTTTCCGACTTATAGCAGTCCACTGACCGTCAGGTTTCGATCTCAGACCAGGTATATGCTTCGAAGTCGACGAAAATGTGTTTGTTCAACATATACAGGGAATATATTCCTGAGGATTCTTTCCAGTAGACGGCTGGATTCGTAGTTCTTACGAACTTTCCGACTTATAGCAGTTCACTGACCACCAGGTTTCTATATCGGACCTGGTATATGCCTCGAAGTCGGCGAAAATGGGTCTGTTTAACATATACAGGGAATATATTCCTGAGGAATCTTTCCGGTATATGGCTGGATTCTTCGTTCTTACGAAGTTTCCGACTTATAGGAGTCCACTGACCGTCAGGTTTCGATCTCGGACCAGGTATATGCCTCGAAGTCGATGAAAATGTGTCTGTTTAACATATACAGGGAATATATTCCTGAGGAATCTTTCCGGTATATGGCTGGATTCGTCGTTCTTACGAAGTTTCCGACTTATAGCAGCACACTGACCGTCAGGTTTCGATCTTGGACCAGGTATATGCCTCGAAGTCGACGAAAATGTGTCTGTTTAACATATACATTGAATATATTCATGAGGAATCTTTCCAGTATATGGCTGGATTCGTCGTTCTTACGAAGTTTTCGACTTATCCAGGTTTATATATCGGACCAGGTATATGCCTCGAAGTTGGCGAAAATGTGTCTGTTTAACATATACAGGGAATATATTCCTGAGGAATCTTTCCGGTATATGGCTGGATTCGTCGTTCTTACGAAGTTTCCGACTTATAGTAGTCCACAGACCGTCAGGTTTCGATCTCAGACCAGGTATATGCCTCGAAGTCGACGAAAATGTGTCTGTTCAACATATACAGGGAATATATTCCTGAGGAATCTTTCCAGTATATGGTTGGATTCGTCTTTCTTATGAAGTAGGCGACTTATAGAAGTCCACTGACCGCCAGGTTTCGATCTCGGACCAGGTATATGCCTCGAAGTCGACGAAAATGTGTCTGTTTAACATATACAGGGAATATATTCCAGAGGAATCTTTCTAGTATATGGCTGGATTCGTCATTCTTACGAAGTTTCCGACTTATAGCAGTCCACTTACCGCCAGGTTTCGATCTCGGACCAGGTATATGCCTCGAAGTCGACGAAAATGTGTTTGTTTAACATATACAGGGAATATATTCCTGCGGAATCTTTCCAGTATACGGCTGGATTCGTCATTCTTACGAAGTTTCCGACTTATAGCAGTCCACTGACCGTCAGGTTTCGATCTCGGACCAGGTATATGCTTCGAAGTCGACGAAAATGTGTTTGTTCAACATATACAGGGAATATATTCCTGAGGATTCTTTCCAGTATACGGCTGGATTCGTAGTTCTTACGAAGTTTCCGAATTATAGCAGTCCACTGACCACCAGGTTTCTATATCGGACCTGGTATATGCCTCGAAGTCGGCGAAAATGTGTCTGTTTAACATATACAGGGAATATATTCCTGAGGAATCTTTCCGGTATATGGCTGGATTCTTCGTTCTTACGAAGTTTCCGACTTATAGCAGTCCACTGACCGTCAGGTTTCGATCTCGGACCAGGTATATGCCTCGAAGTCGATGAAAATGTGTCTGTTTAACATATACAGGGAATATATTCCTGAGGAATCTTTCCGGTATATGGCTGGATTCGTCGTTCTTACGAAGTTTCCGACTTATAGCAGTCCACTGACCGTCAGGTTTCGATCTCGGACCAGGTATATGCCTCGAAGTCGGCGAAAATGTGTATGTTTAACATATACAGGGAATATATTCCTGAGGAATCTTTCCGGTATATGGCTGGATTAGTCGTTCTTACAAAGTTTCTGACTTATAGCAGTCCACTGGCCGTCAGGTTTCGATCTCGGACTAGGTATATGCTTCGAAGTCGACGAAAATGTGCCTGTTCAACATATATAGGGAATATATTCCTGAGGAATCTTTCCAGTATATAGATGGATTCGTCGTTCTTACGAAGTTTCCGACTTATAGAAGTCCACTGACCGCCAGGTTTCGATCTCGGACCAGGTATATGCCTCGAAGTCGATGAAAATTGGTCTGTTTAACATATACAGGGAATATATTTCTGAGGAATCTTTCAAGTATATAGCTGGATTCGTCGTTCTTACGAAGTTTCCGCCAGGTTTCGATCTCGGACACGGTATATGCCTCGAATTCAACGAAAATGTGTCTGTTTAACATATACATGGAATATATTCATGAGGAATCTTTCCAGTATATGGCTGGATTCGTCGTTCTTACGAAGTTTCCGACTTATAGCAGTCCACTGACCGCCAGGTTTCGATCTCGGACCAGGTATATGCCTCGAACTCGACGAAAATGTGTCTGTTTAATATATACATGAAATTTATTCCTGAGGAATCTTTCCAGTATATGGTTGGATTCGTCTTTCTTACGAAGTAAGCGACTTATAGAAGTCCACTGACCGCCAGGTTTCGATCTCGGACCAGGTATATGCCTCGAAGTCGACGAAAATGTGTATGTTTAACATATACATGGAATATATTCCAGAGGAATCTTTCCAGTATATGGCTGGATTCGTCGTTCTTACGAAGTTTCCGACTTATAGCAGTCCACTTAACGCCAGGTTTCGATCTCGGACCAGGTAAATGCCTCGAATTCGACGAAAATGTGTCTGTTTAACATATATACAGGGAATATATTCCCGCGGAATCTTTCCACAATATGGATGGATTCGTCATTCTTACGAAGTTTCCAACTTATAGCAGTCCACTGACCGCCAGGTTTCGATCTCGGACCAGGTATATACCTCGAAGTCGACGAAAATGTGTCTGGTCAACATATACAGGGAATATATTCCTGAGGAATCTTTCCAGTATATGGCTGGATTCGTCGTTTTTTCGAAGTTTCCGACTTATAGCAGTCCACTGACCGCCAGGTTTCTATATCGGACCAGGTATATGCCTCGAAGTCGGCGAAAATGTGTCTGTTTAACATATACAGGGAATAGATTCCTGAGGAATCTTTCCGGTATATGGCTGGATTCGTCGTTCTTACGAAGTTTCCGACTTATAGCAGTCCACTGACCGTCAGGTTTCGATCTCGGACCAGGTATATGCTTCGAAGTCGACGAAAATGTGTTTGTTCAACATATACAGGGAATATATTCCTGAGGATTCTTTCCAGTATACGGCTGGATTCGTAGTTCTTACGAAGTTTCCGACTTATATCAGTTCACTGACCACCAGGTTTCTATATCGGACCTGGTATATGCCTCGAAGTCGGCGAAAATGGGTCTGTTTAACATATACAGGGAATATATTCCTGAGGAATCTTTCCGGTATATGGCTGGATTCTTCGTTCTTACGAAGTTTCCGACTTATAGCAGTCCACTGACCGTCAGGTTTCGATCTCGGACCAGGTATATGCCTCGAAGTCGATGAAAATGTGTCTGTTTAACATATACAGGGAATATATTCCTGAGGAATCTTTCCGGTATATGGCTGGATTCGTCGTTCTTACGAAGTTTCCGACTTATAGCAGCACACTGACCGTCAGGTTTCGATCTCGGACCAGGTATATGCCTCGAAGTCGACGAAAATGTGTCTGTTCAACATATACAGGGAATATATTCCTGAGGAATCTTTCCAGTATATGGTTGGATTCGTCTTTCTTACGAAGTAAGCGACTTATAGCAGTCCACTGACCGCCAGGTTTCGATCTCGGACCAGGTATATGCCTCGAAGTCGACGAAAATGTGTCTGTTTAACATATACAGGGAATATATTCCAGAGGAATCTTTCTAGTATATGGCTGGATTCGTCATTCTTACGAAGTTTCCGACTTATAACAGTCCACTTACCGCCAGGTTTCGATCTCGGACCAGGTATATGCCTCGAAGTCGACGAAAATGTGTTTGTTTAACATATACAGGGAATATATTCCTGCGGAATCTTTCCAGTATACGGCTGGATTCGTCATTCTTACGAAGTTTCCGACTTATAGCAGCACACTGACCGTCAGGTTTCGATCTCAGACCAGGTATATGCCTCGAAGTCGACGAAAATGTGTCTGTTTAACATATACATGGAATATATTCATGAGGAATCTTTCCAGTATATGGCTGGATTCGTCGTTCTTACGACGTTTCCGACTTATAGCAGTCCACTGACCGCCAGGTTTCTATATCGGACCAGGTATATGCCTCGAATTCGGCGAAAATGTGACTGTTTAACATATACAGGGAATATATTCCTGACTAATCTTTCCGGTATATGGCTGGATTCGTCGTTCTTACGAAGTTTCCGACTTATAGCAGTCCACTAACCGTCAGGTTTCGATCTCGGACCAGGTATATGCCTCGAAGTCGACGAAAATGTGTTTGTTCAATATATACAGGGAATATATTCCTGAGGAATCTTTCCAGTATATGGCTGGATTCGTCGTTCTTACGAAGTTTCCGTCTTATAGCAGTCCACTGACCGCCAGGTTTCTATATCGAACCAGGTATATGCCTCGAAGTCGGCGAAAATGTGTCTGTTTAACATATACATGAAATATATTCCTAAGGAATCTTTCCGGTATATGGCTGGATTCGTCGTTCTTACGAAGTTTCCGTCTTATAGCAGTCCACTGACCGCCAGGTTTCTATATCGAACCAGGTATATGCCTCGAAGTCGGCGAAAATGTGTCTGTTTAACATATACAGGAAATATATTCCTGAGGAATCTTTCCGGTATATGGATAGATTCGTCGTTCTTACAAAGTTTCCGACTTATAGCAGTCCACTGACCGTCAGGTTTCGATCTCGGACCTGGTATATGCCTCGAAGTCGACGAAAATGTGTCTGTTCAACATATACAGGGAATATATTCCTGAGGAATATTTCCAGTATATGGCTGGATTCGTCGTTCATACGAAGTTTCCGACTTATAGCAGTCCACTGACCGCCAGGTTTCTATATCGGACCAGGTATATGTCTCGAAGTCGGCGAAAATGTGTCTGTTTAACATATACAGGGAATATATTCCTGAGGAATCTTTCCGGTATATGGCTGGATTCGTCGTTCTTACGAAGTTTCCGACTTATAGCACTCCACTAACCGTCAGGTTTCGATCTCGGACCAGGTATATGCCTCGAAGTCGACGAAAATGTGTCTGTTCAACATATACAGGGAATATATTCCTGAGGAATCTTTCCAGTATGTGGCTGGATTCGTCGTTCTTACGAAGTTTCAAACTTATAGCAGTCCACTGACCGCCAAGTTTCTATATCGGACCAGGTATATGCCTCGAAGTCGACGAAAATGTGTCTGTTCAACATATACAGGGAATATATTCCTGAGGAATCTTTCCAGTATATGGCTAGATTCGTCGTTCTTACGAAGTTTCCGACTTATAGAAGTCCACTGACCGCCAGGTTTCGATCTCGGACAAGGTATATGCCTCGAAGTCGACGAAAATGTGTATGTTTAACATATACATGGAATATATTCATGAGGAATCTTTCCAGTATATGGTTGGATTTGTCGTTCTTACAAAGTTTCCGACTTATAGCAGTCCACTGACCGCCAGGTTTCGATCTCGGACCAGGTATATGCCTCGAACTCGAAGAAAATGTGTCTGTTTAACATATACATGGAATTTATTCCAGAGGAATCTTTCCAGTATATGGTTGGATTCGTCTTTCTTACGAAGTAAGCGAATTATAGCAGTCCACTGACCGCTAGGTTTCGATCTCGGACCAGGTATATGCCTCGAAGTCGACGAAAATGTGTATGTTTAACATATACAGGGAATATATTCCCGCGGAATCTTTCCACAATATGGATGTATTCGTCATTCTTATGAAGTTTCCAACTTATAGCAGTCCACTGACCGCCAGGTTTCGATCTCGGACCAGGTATATGCCTCGAAGTCGACGAAAATGTGTCTGTTCAACATATACAGGAAATATATTCCTGAGGAATCTTTCCAGTATATGGCTGGATTCGTCGTTCTTACGAAGTTTCCGACCTATAGCAGTCCACTTAACGCCAGGTTTCGATCTCGGACCAGGTAAATGCCTCGAATTCGACGAAAATGTGTCTGTTTAACATATACAGGGAATGTATTCCCGCGGAATCTTTCCACAATATGGATGTATTCGTCGTTGTTACGAAGTTTCTGCCTTATAGCAGTCCACTGACCGTCAGGTTTCGATCTCGGACCAGGTAAATGCCTCGAAGTCGACGAAAATGTGTTTGTTTAACATATACAGGAAATATATTCCTGAGGAATCTTTCCAGTATATGGCTGGATTCGTTGTTCTTACGAAGTTTCCGACTTATAGCAGTCCACTGACCGCCAGGTTTCTATATCGGACCAGGTATATGCCTCGAAGTCGGTGAAAATGTGTCTGTTTAACATATACAGGAAATATATTCCTGAGGAATCTTTCCGGTATATGGCTGGATTCGTCGTTCTTACGAAGTTTCCCACTTATAGCAGTCCATTGACCGTCAGGTTTCGATCTCGGACCAGGTATATGCCTCGAAGTCGACGAAAATGTGTCTGTTCAACATAAACAGGGAATATATTCCTGAGGAATCTTTCCAGTATATGGCTGGATTCGTCGTTCTTACGAAGTTTCCGACTTATAGCAGTTCACTGACCGCCAGGTTTCGATCTCTAACCAGGTATATGCCTCGAAGTCGATGAAAATTTGTCTGTTTAACATATACAGGGAATATATTCCTGAGGAATCTTTCCAGTATATGGATGGATTCGTCGTTCTTACGAAGTTTCCGACTTATAGCAGTCCACTGACCGCCAGGTTTCTATATCGGACCAGGTATATGCCTCGAAGTTGGCGAAAATGTGTCTGTTTAACATATACAGGGAATATATTCCTGAGGAATCTTTCTGGTATATGGCTGGATTCGTCGTTCTTACGAAGTTTCCGACTTATAGTAGTCCACTGACCGTCAGGTTTCGATCTCGGACCAGGTATATGCCTCGAAGTCGACGAAAATGTGTCTGTTCAACATATACAGGGAATATATTCCTGAGGAATATTTCCAGTATATGGTTGGATTCGTCTTTCTTACGAAGTAAGCGACTCATAGCAGTCCACTGACCGCCAGGTTTCGATCTCGGACCAGGTATATGCCTCGAAGTCGACGAAAATGTGTTTTTTTAACATATACAGGGAATATATTCCAGAGGAATCTTTCTAGTATATGGCTGGATTCGTCGTTCTTACGAAGTTTCCGACTTATAGCAGTCCACTTACCGCCAGGTTTCGATCTCGGACCAGGTATATGCCTCGAAGTCGACGAAAATGTGTTTTTTTAACATATACATGGAATATATTCCTGCGGAATCTTTCCAGTATACGGCTGGATTCGTCATTCTTACGAAGTTTCCGACTTATAGCAGTCCCTTGACCGCCAGGTTTCTATATCGGACCAGGTAGATGCCTCGAAGTCGGCGAAAATGTATCTAGTTAACATATACAGGGAATATATTCCTGAGGAATCTTTTCCAGTATATGGCTGGATTCGTCGTTGTTACGAAGTTTCTGCCTTATAGCAGTCCACTGACCGTCAGGTTTCGATCTCTGACTAGGTATATGCCTCGAAGTCGACGAAAATGTGTCTGTTTAACATATACATGGAATATATTCATGAGGAATCTTTCCAGTATATGGCTGGATTCGTCGTTCTTACGAAGTTTCCGACTTATAGCAGTCCACCGACCGCCAGGTTTCTATATCGGACCAGGTATATGCCTCGAAGTCGGCGAAAATGTGTCTGTTTAACATATAAAGGGAATATATTTCTGGGGAATCTTTCCGGTATATGGCTGGATTCGTCGTTCTTACGAAGTTTCCGACTTATAGCAGTCCACTGACCGTCAGGTTTCGATCTCGGACCAGGTATATGCCTCGAAGTCGACGAAAATGTGTCTGTTCAACATATACAGGGAATATATTCTTGAGGATTCTTTCCGTATATGGCTGGATTCGTCGTTCTTACGAAGTTTCCGACTTATAGCAGTCCACTGACCACCAGGTTTCTATATCGGACCTGGTATATGCCTCGAAGTCGGTGAAAATGTGTCTGTTTAACATATACAGGGAATATATTCCTGAGGAATCTTTCCGGTATATGGCTGGATTCGTCGTTCTTTCGAAGTTTCCGACTTATAGCAGTCCACTGACCGTCAGGTTTCGATCTCGGACCAGGTATATGCCTCGAAGTCGATGAAAATGTGTCTGTTTAACATATACAGGGAATATATTCCTGAGGAAGTCGTTCTTACGAAGTTTCCGACTTATAGCAGTCCACTGACCGTCAGGTTTCGGTCTCGGACCAAGTATATGCCTCAAAGTCGACGAAAATGTGTTTGTTCAACATATACAGGGAATATATTCCTGAGGAATCTTTCCAATATATGGTTGGATTCGTCTTTCTTACGAAGTAAGCGACTTATAGCAGTCCACTGACCGCCAGGTTTCGATCTCGGACCAGGTATATGCCTCGAAGTCGACGAAAATGTGTCTGTTTAACATATACAGGGAATATATTCCAGAGGAATCTTTCCAGTATATGGCTGGATTCGTCGTTCTTACGAAGTTTCCGACTTATAGCAGTCCACTGACCGTCAGGTTTCGATCTCGGACCAGGTATATGCCTCGAAGTCGACGAAAATGTGTCTGTTCAACATAAACAGGGAATATATTCCTGAGGAATCTTTCCAGTATATGGCTGGATTCGTCGTTCTTACGAAGTTTCCGACTTATAGCAGTTCACTGACCGCCAGGTTTCGATCTCGGACCAGGTATATGGCTCGAAGAATACGAAAATGTGTTTGTTTAACATATACAGGGAATATATTCCTGAGGAATCTTTCCAGTATATGGATGGATTCGTCGTTCTTACGAAGTTTCCGACTTATAGCAGTCCACTGACCGCCAGGTTTCTATATCGGACCAGGTATATGCCTCGAAGTTGGCGAAAATGTGTCTGTTTTACATATACAGAGAATATATTCCTGAGGAATCTTTCAGGTATATGGCTGGATTCGTCGTTCTTACGAAGTTTCCGACTTATAGTAGTCCACTGACCGTCAGGTTTCGATCTCGGACCAGGTATATGCCTCGAAGTCGACGAAAATGTGTCTAGTTAACATATACAGGGAATATATTCCTGAGGAATATTTCCAGTATATGGTTGGATTCGTCTTTCTTACGAAGTAAGCGACTTATAGCAGTCCACTGACCGTCAGGTTTCGATCTCGGACTAGGTATATGCCTCGAAGTCGACGAAAATGTGTCTGTTTAACATATACATGGAATATATCAATGAGGAATCTTTCCAGTATATGGCTGGATTCGTCGTTCTTACGAAGTTTCCGACTTATAGCAGTCCACTGACCGCCAGGTTTCTATATCGGACCGGATATATGCCTCGAAGTCGGCGAAAATGTGTCTGTTTAACATATACAGGGAATATATTCCTGAGGAATCTTTCCAGTATATGGTTGGATTCGTCTTTCTTACGAAGTAAGCGGCTTATAGCAGTCCACTGACCGCCAGGTTTCGATCTCGGACCAGGTATATGCCTCGAAGTCGACGAAAATGTGTTTTTTTAACATATATAGGGAATATATTCCAAAGGAATCTTTCTAGTATATGGCTGGATTCGTCGTTCTTACGAAGTTTCCGACTTATAGCAGTCCACTTACCGCCAGGTTTCGATCTCGGACCAGGTAAATGCCTCGAAGTCGACGAAAATGTGTTTGTTTAACATATACATGGAATATATTCCTGCGGAATCTTTCCAGTATACGGCTGGATTCGTCATTCTTACGAAGTTTCCGACTTATAGCAGTCCACTGACCACCAGGTTTCTATATCGGACCAGGTAGATGCATCGAAGTCGGCGAAAATGTGTGTAGTTAACATATACTGGGAATATATTCCTGAGGAATCTTTCCAGTATATGGCTGGATTCGTCGTTGTTACGAAGTTTCTGCCTTATAGCAGTCCACTGACCGTCAGGTTTCGATCTCTGACTAGGTATATGCCTCGAAGTCGACGAAAATGTGTCTGTTTAACATATACATGGAATATATTCATGAGGAATATTTCCAGTATATGGCTGGATTCGTCGTTCTTACGAAGTTTCCGACTTATAGCAGTCCACTGACCGTCAGGTTTCGATCTCGGACCAGGTATATGCCTCGAAGTCGACGAAAATGTGTCTGTTCAACATATACAGGGAATATATTCTTGAGGATTCTTTCCGTATATGGCTGGATTCGTCGTTCTTACGAAGTTTCCGACTTATAGCAGTCCACTGACCACCAGGTTTCTATATCGGACCTGGTATATGCCTCGAAGTCGGTGAAAATGTGTCTGTTTAACATATACAGGGAATATATTCCTGAGGAATCTTTCCGGTATATGGCTGGATTCGTCGTTCTTTCGAAGTTTCCGACTTATAGCAGTCCACTGACCGTCAGGTTTCGATCTCGGACCAGGTATATGCCTCGAAGTCGATGAAAATGTGTCTGTTTAACATATATAGGGAATATATTCCTGAGGAAGTCGTTCTTACGAAGTTTCCGACTTATAGCAGTCCACTGACCGTCAGGTTTCGGTCTCGGACCAAGTATATGCCTCAAAGTCGACGAAAATGTGTTTGTTCAACATATACAGGGAATATATTCCTGAGGAATCTTTCCAATATATGGTTGGATTCGTCTTTCTTACGAAGTAAGCGACTTATAGCAGTCCACTGACCGCCAGGTTTCGATCTCGGACCAGGTATATGCCTCGAAGAATACGAAAATGTGTTTGTTTAACATATACAGGGAATATATTCCAGAGGAATCTTTCCAGTATATGGCTGGATTCGTCGTTCTTACGAAGTTTCCGACTAATAGCAGTCCAATTACCGCCAGGTTTCGATCTCGGGCCAGGTAAATGCCTCGAAGTCGAAGAAAATATGTATGTTTAACATATACAGGGAATATATTCCCTCGGAATCTTTCCAGTATATGGATGGATTCGTCATTCTTACGAAGTTTCCGACTTATAGCAGTCCACTAACCGCCAGGTTTCTATATCGGACCAGGTATATGCCTCGAAGTCGGCGAAAATGTGTCTAGTTAACATATACATGGAATATATTCCTGAGGAATCTTTCCAGTATATTGATGGATTCGTCGTTGTTACGAAGTTTCTGACTTATAGCAGTCCACTGACCGTCAGGTTTCGATCTCGGACTAGGTATATGCCTCGAAGTCGACGAAAATGTGTCTGTTTAACATATACATGGAATATATTAATGAGGAATCTTTCCAGTATATGGATGGATTCGTCGTTCTTACGAAGTTTCCGAATTATAGCAGACCACTGACCGCCAGGTTTCTATATCGGACCAGGTATATGCCTCGAAGTCGGCGAAAATGTGTCTGTTTAACATATACAGGGAATATATTCCTGATGAATCATTCCGGTATATGGCTGGATTCGTCGTTCTTACGAAGTTTCCGACTTATAGCAGTCCACTGACCGTCAGGTTTCGATCTCGGACCAGGTATATGCCTCGAAGTCGACGAAAATGTGTCTGTTCAACATATACAGGGAATATATTCCTGAGGAATCTTTCCAGTATATGGCTGGATTCGTCGTTCTTACGAAGTTTCCGACTTATAGCAGTCCACTGAGCACCAGGTTTCTATAGCGGACCAGGTATATGCCTCGAAGTCGGCGAAACTGTGTCTGTTTAACATATACTGGGAATATATTCCTGAGAAATCTTTCCGGTATATGGCTGGATTCGTCGTTCTTACGAAGTTTCCGACTTATAGCAGTCCACTGACCGCCAGGTTTCTATATCGGACCAGGTATATGCCTCGAAGTCGGCGAAACTGTGTTTGTTTAACATATACAGGGAATATATTCCTGAGGAATCTTTCCAGTATATTGCTGGATTCGTCGTTCTTACGAAGTTTCCGACTTATAGCAGTCCACTGACCGTCAGGTTTCGATCTCGGACCAGGTATATGCCTCCAAGTCGACGAAAATGTGTCTGTTCAACATATACAGGGAATATATTCTTGAGGAATCTTTCCAGTATATGGTTGGATTCGTCTTTCTTACGAAGTAAGCGACTTATAGCAGTCCACTGACCGCCAGGTTTCAATCTCGGACCAGGTATATGCCTCGAAGTCGACGAAAATGTGTCTGTTTAACATATACAGGGAATATATTCCAGAGGAATCTTTCCAGTATATGGATGGATTCGTGGTTCTTACGAAGTTTCCGACTAATAGCAGTCCACTTACCGCCAGGTTTCGATCTCGGACAAGGTAAATGCCTCGAAGTCGACGAAAATATGTCTGTTTAACATATACAGGGAATATATTCCCGTGGAATCTTTCCAGTATATGACTGGATTCGTCATTCTTACGAAGTTCCCGACTTATAGCAGTCCATTAACCGCCAGGTTTCGATCTCGGACCAGGTATATGCCTCGAAGTCGAAAAAAATGTGTTTGTTTAACATATATAGAGAATATATTCCTGAGGAATCTTTCCAGTATATGGTTGGATTCGTCTTTCTTATGAAGTTTCCGACTAATAGCATTCCACTTACCGCCAGGTTTCGATCTCGGACCAGGTATATGCCTCGAAGTCGACGAAAATGTGTCTGTTCAACATATACAGGGAATATATTCCTGAGGAATCTTTCCAGTATATGGTTGGATTCATCGTTCTTATGAAGTTTCCGACTTATAGCAGTCCACTGACCGCCAGGTTTCTATATAGGACCAGGTATATGCCTCGAAGTCGGCGAAAATGTGTCTGTTTAACATATACAGGGAATATATTCCTGAGGAATCTTTCCAGTATATGGTTGGATTCATCTTTCTTACGAAGTAAGCGACTTATAGCAGTCCACTGACCGCCAGGTTTCGATCTCGGACCAGGTATATGCCTCGAAGTCGATGAAAATTTGTTTGTTTAACATATACAGGGAATATATTCCTGAGGAATCTTTCCAGTTTATGGCTTGATTCGTCGTTCTTACGAAGTTTCCGACTTATAACAGTCCACTGACCGCCAGGTTTCGATCTCGGACCAGGTATATGCCTCGAAGTCGACGAAAATGTGTCCGTTTAACATATACATGGAATATATTCATGAGGAATCTTTCCAGTATATGGCTGGATTCGTCGTTCTTACGAAGTTTCCGACTTATAGCAGTCCACTGACCGCCAGGTTTCGATCTCGGACCAGGTATATGCCTCGAAGTCGACAAAAATGTGTCTGTTTAACATATACATGGAATATGTTCCTGAGGAATATTTCCAGTATATTGCTGGATTCGTCGTTCTTACGAAGTTTCCGACTTATAGCAGTCCACTGACCGCCAGGTTTCGATCTCGGACCAGGTATATGCCTCGAAGTCGACGAAAATGTGTCTGTTTAACATATACAGGGAATATATTCCTGAGGAATCTTTCCAGTATATGGCTGGATTCGTCGTTCTTACGAAGTTTCCGACTTATAGCAGTCCACTGACCGCCAGGTTTCGATCTCGGACCAGGTATATGCCTCGAAGTCGACGAAAATGTGTCTGTTTAACATATATAGGGAATATATTCCTGAGGAATCTTTCCAGTATATGGCTGGATTCGTCGTTCTTACGAAGTTTCCGACTTATAGCAGTCCACTTACCGCCAGGTTTCTATCTCGGACCAGGTATGTGCCTCGAAGTCGACGAAAATGTGTATGTTTAACATATACAGGGAATATATTCCTGAGAAATCTTTCCAGTATATGGTTGTATTCGTCTTTCTTACGAAGTAAGCGACTTATAGGAGTCCACTGACCACCAGGTTTTGATCTCGGACCAGGTATATGCCTCGAAGTCGACGAAAATGTGTCTGTTTAACATATACATGGAATATATTCTAGAGGAATATTTCCAGTATATGGATGGATTCGTCATTCTTACGAAGTTTCCGACTTATAGCAGTCCACTTACTGCCAGGTTTCTATCTCGGACCAGTTATATGCCTCGAAGTCGACGAAAATGTGTCTGTTTAACATATATAAGGAATATATTCCTGAGGAATCTTTCCAGTATATGGCTGGATTCGTCGTTCTTACGAAGTTTCCGACTTATAGCAGTCCACTAACCGTCAGGTTTCGATCTCGGACCAGGTATATGCCTCGAAGTCGACGAAAATGTGTATGTTTAACATATACAGGGAATATATTCCTGAGGAATCTTTCTAGTATATGGTTGGATTCGTCTTTCTTACGAAGTAAACGACTTATAGCAGTTCACTGACCGCCAGGTTCTATATCGGACCAGGTATATGCCTCGAAGTCGGCGAAAATGTGTCTGTTTAACATAAACAGGGAATATATTCCTGAGGAATCTTTCCGGTATATGGTTGGATTCGCCGTTCTTACGAAGTTTCCGACTTATAGCAGTCTACTGACCGTCAGGTTTCGATCTCGGACCAAGTATATGCCTCGAAGTCGAAGAAAATGTGTCTGTTTAACATATACAGGGAATATATTCCTGAGGAATCTTTCCAGTATATGGTTGGATTCGTCTTTCTTACGAAGTAAGCGACTTATAGCAGTCCACTGACCGCCAGGTTTCGATCTCGGACCAGGTATATGCCTCGAAGTCGACGAAAATGTGTTTTTTTAACATATATAGGGAATATATTCCAAAGGAACCTTTCTAGTATATGGCTGGATTCGTCGTTCTTACGAAGTTTCCGACTTATAGCAGTCCACTTACCGCCAGGTTTCGATCTCGGACCAGGTAAATGCCTCGAAGTCGACGAAAATGTGTTTGTTTAACATATACATGGAATATATTCCTGCGGAATCTTTCCAGTATACGGCTGGATTCGTCATTCTTACGAAGTTTCCGACTTATAGCAGTCCACTGACCACCAGGTTTCTATATCGGACCAGGTAGATGCCTCGAAGTCGGCGAAAATGTGTGTAGTTAACATATACAGGGAATATATTCCTGAGGAATCTTTCCAGTATATGGCTGGATTCGTCGTTGTTACGAAGTTTCTGCCTTATAGCAGTCCACTGACCGTCAGGTTTCGATCTCTGACTAGGTATATGCCTCGAAGTCGACGAAAATGTGTCTGTTTAACATATACATGGAATATATTCATGAGGAATATTTCCAGTATATGGCTGGATTCGTCGTTCTTACGAAGTTTCCGACTTATAGCAGTCCACTGACCGCCAGGTTTCTATATCGGACCAGGTATATGCCTCGAAGTCGGCGAAAATGTGTCTGTTTAACATATACATGGAATATATTCCTGAGGAATCTTTCCGGTATATGGCTGGATTCGTCGTTCTTACGAAGTTTCCGACTTATAGCAGTCCACTGACCGTCAGGTTTCGATCTCGGACCAGGTATATGCCTCGAAGTCGACGAAAATGTGTCTGTTCAACATATACAGGGAATATATTCCTGAGGAATCTTTCCAGTATATGGCTGGATTCGTCGTTCTTATGAAGTTTCCGACTTATAGCAGTCCACTGACCGCCAGGTTTCTATATCGGACCAGGTATATGCCTCGAAGTCGGCGAAAATGTGTCTGTTCAACATATACAGGGAATATATTCCTGAGGAATCTTTCCAGTATATGGCTGGATTCGTCGTTCTTACGAAGTTTCCGACTTATAGCAGTCCACTGACCGTCAGGTTTCGATCTCGGACCAGGTATATGCCTCGAAGTCGACGAAAATGTGTCTGTTCAACATATACAGGGAATATATTCCTGAGGAATCTTTCCAGTATATGGTTGGATTCGTCTTTCTTACGAAGTAAGCGACTTATAGCAGTCCACTGACCGCCAGGTTTCGATCTCGGACCAGGTATATGCCTCGAAGTCGACGAAAATGTGTTTTTTTAACATATACAGGGAATTTATTCCTGAGGAATCTTTCCGGTATATGGCTGGATTCGTCGTTCTTACGAAGTTTCCGACTTATAGCAGTCCACTGACCGTCAGGTTTCGATCTCGGACCAGGTATATGCCTCGAAGTCGACGAAAATGTGTCTGTTCAACATATACAGGGAATATATTCCTGAGGATTCTATATAGTATATGGCTGGATTCGTCAATCTTACGAAGTTTCCGACTTATAGCAGTCCACTGACCACCAGGTTTCTATATCGGACCTGGTATATGCCTCGAAGTCGGCGAAACTGTGTCTGTTTAACATATACATGGAATATATTCCTGAGGAATCTTTCCGGTATATGGCTGGATTCGTCGTTCTTACGAAGTTTCCGACTTATAGCAGTCCACTGACCGTCAGGTTTCTATATCGGACCAGGTATATGCCTCGAAGTCGGCGAAAATGTGTCTGTTTAACATATACAGGGAATATATTCCTGAGGAATCTTTCCAGTATATGGTTGGATTCATCTTTCTTACGAAGTAAGCGACTTATAGCAGTCCACTGACCGCCAGGTTTCGATCTCGGACCAGGTATATGCCTCGAAGTCGACGAAAATGTGTCTGTTTAACATATACATGGAATATATTCCAGAGGAATCTTTCCAGTATATGGCTGGATTCGTCGTTCTTACGAAGTTTCCGACTAATAGCAGTCCACTTACCGCCAGGTTTCGATCTCGGACCAGGTATATGCCTCGAAGTCGACGAAAATATGTCTGTTTAACATATACATGGAATATATTCCTGAGGAATCTTTCTAGTATATGGTTGAATTCGTCTTTCTTACGAAGTAAGCGACTTATAACAGTCCACTGACCGCCAGGTTTCGATCTCGGACCAGGTATATGCCTCGAAGTCGACGAAAATATGTCTGTTTAACATATACATGGAATATATTCCTGAGGAATGTTTCCAGTATATGGATGGATTCGTCGTTCTTACGAAGTTTCCGACTTATAGCAGTCCACTGACCGTCAGGTTTCGAACTCGGACCAGGTATATGCGTCGAAGTCGACGAAAATGTGTCTTTTCAACATATAAAGGGAATATATTCCTGAGGAATCTTTCCAGTATATGGTTGGATTCGTCTTTCTTACGAAGTAAGCGACTTATAGCAGTCCACTGACCGCCAGGTTTCGATCTCGGACTAGGTATATTCCTCGAAGTCGACGAAAATGTGTCTGTTTAACATATACAGGGAATATATTCAAGAGGAATCTTTCCAGTATATGGCTGGATTCGTCGTTCTTACGAAGTTTCCGACTAATAACAGTCCTCTTACCGCCAGGTTTCGATCTCGGACCAGGTAAATGCCTCGAAGTCGACGAAAATATGTTTGTTTAACATATACATGGAATATATTCCTGAGGAATCTTTCCAGTATATGGTTGGATTCGTCGTTCTTACGAAGTTTCCGACTTATAGCAGTTCACTGACCGCCAGGTTTCGATCTCGGACCAGGTATATGCCTCGAAGTCGATGAAAATGTGTCTGTTTAACATATACAAGGAATATATTCCTGAGGAATCTTTCCGGTATATGGCTGGATTCGTCGTTCTTACGAAGTTTCCGACTTATAGCAGTCCACTCACCGCCAGGTTTCTATATCGGACCAGGTATATGCCTCGAAGTCGGCGAAAATGTGTCTGTTTAACATATACAGAGAATATATTCCTGAGAAATCTTTCCGGTATATGGCAGGATTCGTCGTTCTTACGAAGTTTCCGACTTATAGTAGTCCACTGACCGTCAGGTTTCGATCTCAGACCAGGTATATGCCTCGAAGTCGACGAAAATGAGTCTATTCAACATATACATGGAATATATTCCTGAGGAGTCTTTCCAGTATATGGTTGGATTCGTCTTTCTTACGAAGTAAGCGACTTATAGCAGTCCACTGACCGCCAGGTTTCTATATCGGACCAGGTATATGCCTCGAAGTCGGCGAAAATGTGTCTGTTTAACAATTACAGGGAATATATTCCTGAGGAATCTTTCCGGTATATGGCTGGATTCGTCGTTCTTACGAAGTTTCTGACTTATAGCACTCCACTGACCGTCAGGTTTCGATCTCGGACCAGGTATATGCCTCGAAGTCGACGAAAATGTGTCTGTTCAACATATACAAGGAATATATTCCTGAGGAATCTTTCCAGTATATGGCTGGATTCGTCGTTCTTACGAAGTTTCCGACTTATAGCAGTCCACTGACCGCCAGGTTTCTATATCGGACCAGGTATATGCCTCGAAGTCGGCGAAAATGTGTCTGTTTAACATATACAGGGAATATATTCCTGAGGAATCTTTCCGGTATATGGTTGGATTTGCCGTTCTTACGAAGTTTCCGACTTATAGCACTCCACTAACCGTCAGGTTTCGATCTCGGACCAGGTATATGCCTCGAAGTCGACGAAAATGTGTTTTTTTAACATATACAGGGAATATATTCCTGAGGAATCTTTCCGGTATATGGCTGGATTCGTCGTTCTTACGAAGTTTCCGACTTATAGCAGTCCACTGACCGTCAGGTTTCGATCTCGGACCAGGTATATGCCTCGAAGTCGACGAAAATGTGTATGTTCAACATATACAGGGAATATATTCCTGAGGAATATTTCCAGTATATGGCTGGATTCGTCGTTCTTATGAAGTTTCCGACTTATAGCAGTCCACTGACCGCCAGGTTTCTATATCGGACCAGGTATATGCCTCGAAGTCGGCGAAAATGTGTCTGTTCAACATATACAGGGAATATATTCCTGAGGAATCTTTCCAGTATATGGCTGGATTCGTCGTTCTTACGAAGTTTCCGACTTATAGCAGTCCACTGACCGTCAGGTTTCGATCTCGGACCAGGTATATGCCTCGAAGTCGACGAAAATGTGTCTGTTCAACATATACATGGAATATATTCCTGAGGAATATTTCCAGTATATGGCTGGATTCGTCGTTCTTATGAAGTTTCTGACTTATATCAGTCCACTGACCATCAGGTTTCGATCTCGGACCAGGTATATGCCTCGAAGGCGGCGAAAATGTGTCTGTTTAACATATACAGGGAATATATTCCTGAGGAATATTTCCAGTATATGGCTGGATTCGTCGTTCTTATGAAGTTTCCGACTTATAGCAGTCCACTGACCGCCAGGTTTCTATATCGGACCAGGTATATGCCTCGAAGTCGGCGAAAATGTGTCTGTTCAACATATACATGGAATATATTCCTGAGGAATCTTTCCAGTATATGGCTGGATTCGTCGTTCTTACGAAGTTTCCGACTTATAGCAGTCCACTGACCGTCAGGTTTCTATATCGGACCAGGTATATGCCTCAAAGTCGGCGAAAATGTGTCTGTTTAACATATACATGGAATATATTCCTGAGGAATCTTTCCGGTATATGGCTGGATTCGTCGTTCTTACGAAGTTTCCGACTTATAGCAGTCCACTGACCGTCAGGTTTCGATCTCGGACCAGGTATATGCCTCGAAGTCGACGAAAATGTGTCTGTTCAACATATACATGGAATATATTCCTGAGGAATCTTTCCAGTATATGGCTGGATTCGTCGTTCTTACGAAGTTTCCGACTTATAGCAGTCCACTGACCGCCAGGTTTCTATATCGGACCAGGTATATGCCTCGAAGTCAGCGAAAATGTTTCTGTTTAACATATACAGGGAATATATTCCTGAGGAATCTTTCCGGTATATGGCTGGATTCGTCGTTCTTACGAAGTTTCCGACTTATAGCAGTCCACTGACCGCCAGGTTTCTATATCGGACCAGGTATATGCCTCGAAGTCGGCGAAAATGTGTCTGTTTAACATATACAGAGAATATATTCCTGAGAAATCTTTCCGGTATATGGCTGGATTCGTCGTTCTTACGAAGTTTCCGACTTATAGTAGTCCACTGACCATCAGGTTTCGATCTCCGACCAGGTATATGCCTCGAAGTCGACGAAAATGAGTCTATTCAACATATACATGGAATATTTTCCTGAGGAATCTTTCCAGTATATGGTTGGATTCGTCTTTCTTACGAAGTAAGCGACTTATAGCAGTCCACTGACCGCCAGGTTTCTATATCGGACCAGGTATATGCCTCGAAGTCGGCGAAAATGTGTCTGTTTAACAATTACAGGGAATATATTCCTGAGGAATCTTTCCGGTATATGGCTGGATTCGTCGTTCTTACGAAGTTTCCGACTTATAGCACTCCACTGACCGTCAGGTTTCGATCTCGGACCAGGTATATGCCTCGAAGTCGACGAAAATGTGTCTGTTCAACATATACAGGGAATATATTCCTGAGGAATCTTTCCAGTATATGGCTGGATTCGTCGTTCTTACGAAGTTTCCGACTTATAGCAGTCCACTGACCGCCAAGTTTCTATATCGGACCAGGTATATGCCTCGAAGTCGGCGAAAATGTGTCTGTTTAACATCTACAGGGAATATATTCCTGAGGAATCTTTCCGGTATACGGCTGGATTCGTCGTTCTTACGAAGTTTCCGACTTATAGCAGTCCACTGACCGTCAGGTTTCGATCTCGGACCAGGTATATGCCTCGAAGTCGACGAAAATGTGTCTGTTCAACATATACAAGGAATATATTCCTGAGGAATCTTTCCAGTATATGGCTGGATTCGTCGTTCTTACGAAGTTTCCGACTTATAGCAGTCCACTGACCGCCAGGTTTCTATATCGGACCAGGTATATGCCTCGAAGTCGGCGAAAATGTGTCTGTTTAACATATACAGGGAATATATTCCTGAGGAATCTTTCCGGTATATGGTTGGATTTGCCGTTCTTACGAAGTTTCCGACTTATAGCACTCCACTAACCGTCAGGTTTCGATCTCGGACCAGGTATATGCCTCGAAGTCGACGAAAATGTGTTTTTTTAACATATACAGGGAATATATTCCTGAGGAATCTTTCCGGTATATGGCTGGATTCGTCGTTCTTACGAAGTTTCCGACTTATAGCAGTCCACTGACCGTCAGGTTTCGATCTCGGACCAGGTATATGCCTCGAAGTCGACGAAAATGTGTATGTTCAACATATACAGGGAATATATTCCTGAGGAATATTTCCAGTATATGGCTGGATTCGTCGTTCTTATGAAGTTTCCGACTTATAGCAGTCCACTGACCGCCAGGTTTCTATATCGGACCAGGTATATGCCTCGAAGTCGGCGAAAATGTGTCTGTTCAACATATACAGGGAATATATTCCTGAGGAATCTTTCCAGTATATGGCTGGATTCGTCGTTCTTACGAAGTTTCCGACTTATAGCAGTCCACTGACCGTCAGGTTTCGATCTCGGACCAGGTATATGCCTCGAAGTCGACGAAAATGTGTCTGTTCAACATATACAGGGAATATATTCTTGAGGATTCTTTCCGTATATGGCTGGATTCGTCGTTCTTACGAAGTTTCCGACTTATAGCAGTCCACTGACCACCAGGTTTCTATATCGGACCTGGTATATGCCTCGAAGTCGGTGAAAATGTGTCTGTTTAACATATACAGGGAATATATTCCTGAGGAATCTTTCCGGTATATGGCTGGATTCGTCGTTCTTTCGAAGTTTCCGACTTATAGCAGTCCACTGACCGTCAGGTTTCGATCTCGGACCAGGTATATGCCTCGAAGTCGATGAAAATGTGTCTGTTTAACATATATAGGGAATATATTCCTGAGGAAGTCGTTCTTACGAAGTTTCCGACTTATAGCAGTCCACTGACCGTCAGGTTTCGGTCTCGGACCAAGTATATGCCTCAAAGTCGACGAAAATGTGTTTGTTCAACATATACAGGGAATATATTCCTGAGGAATCTTTCCAATATATGGTTGGATTCGTCTTTCTTACGAAGTAAGCGACTTATAGCAGTCCACTGACCGCCAGGTTTCGATCTCGGACCAGGTATATGCCTCGAAGAATACGAAAATGTGTTTGTTTAACATATACAGGGAATATATTCCAGAGGAATCTTTCCAGTATATGGCTGGATTCGTCGTTCTTACGAAGTTTCCGACTAATAGCAGTCCAATTACCGCCAGGTTTCGATCTCGGGCCAGGTAAATGCCTCGAAGTCGAAGAAAATATGTATGTTTAACATATACAGGGAATATATTCCCTCGGAATCTTTCCAGTATATGGATGGATTCGTCATTCTTACGAAGTTTCCGACTTATAGCAGTCCACTAACCGCCAGGTTTCTATATCGGACCAGGTATATGCCTCGAAGTCGGCGAAAATGTGTCTAGTTAACATATACAGGGAATATATTCCTGAGGAATCTTTCCAGTATATTGATGGATTCGTCGTTGTTACGAAGTTTCTGACTTATAGCAGTCCACTGACCGTCAGGTTTCGATCTCGGACTAGGTATATGCCTCGAAGTCGACGAAAATGTGTCTGTTTAACATATACATGGAATATATTAATGAGGAATCTTTCCAGTATATGGATGGATTCGTCGTTCTTACGAAGTTTCCGAATTATAGCAGACCACTGACCGCCAGGTTTCTATATCGGACCAGGTATATGCCTCGAAGTCGGCGAAAATGTGTCTGTTTAACATATACAGGGAATATATTCCTGATGAATCATTCCGGTATATGGATGGATTCGTCGTTCTTACGAAGTTTCCGACTTATAGCAGTCCACTGACCGTCAGGTTTCGATCTCGGACCAGGTATATGCCTCGAAGTCGACGAAAATGTGTCTGTTCAACATATACAGGGAATATATTCCTGAGGAATCTTTCCAGTATATGGCTGGATTCGTCGTTCTTACGAAGTTTCCGACTTATAGCAGTCCACTGACCGCCAAGTTTCTATATCGGACCAGGTATATGCCTCGAAGTCGGCGAAAATGTGTCTGTTTAACATCTACAGGGAATATATTCCTGAGGAATCTTTCCGGTATACGGCTGGATTCGTCGTTCTTACGAAGTTTCCGACTTATAGCAGTCCACTGACCGTCAGGTTTCGATCTCGGACCAGGTATATGCCTCGAAGTCGACGAAAATGTGTCTGTTCAACATATACAAGGAATATATTCCTGAGGAATCTTTCCAGTATATGGCTGGATTCGTCGTTCTTACGAAGTTTCCGACTTATAGCAGTCCACTGACCGCCAGGTTTCTATATCGGACCAGGTATATGCCTCGAAGTCGGCGAAAATGTGTCTGTTTAACATCTACAGGGAATATATTCCTGAGGAATCTTTCCGGTATACGGCTGGATTCGTCGTTCTTACGAAGTTTCCGACTTATAGCAGTCCACTGACCATCAGGTTTCGACCTCGGACCAGGTATATGCCTCTAAGTTGACGAAAATGTGTCTGTTCAACATATACAGGGAATATATTCCAGAGGAATCTTTCCAGTATATGGCTGGATTCGTCGTTCTTACGAAGTTTCCGACTATTAGCAGTCCACTTACCGCCAGGTTTCGATCTCGGACCAGGTATATGCCTCGAAGTCGGCGAAACTGTGTTTGTTTAACATATACAGGGAATATATTCCTGAGGAATCTTTCCAGTATATTGCTGGATTCGTCGTTCTTACGAAGTTTCCGACTTATAGCAGTCCACTGACCGTCAGGTTTCGATCTCGGACCAGGTATATGCCTCCAAGTCGACGAAAATGTGTCTGTTCAACATATACATGGAATATATTCTTGAGGAATCTTTCCAGTATATGGTTGGATTCGTCTTTCTTACGAAGTAAGCGACTTATAGCAGTCCACTGACCGCCAGGTTTCGATCTCGGACCAGGTATATGCCTCGAAGTCGACGAAAATGTGTCTGTTTAACATATACAGGGAATATATTCCAGAGGAATCTTTCCAGTATATGGATGGATTCGTCGTTCTTACGAAGTTTCCGACTAATAGCAGTCCACTTACCGCCAGGTTTCGATCTCGGACAAGGTAAATGCCTCGAAGTCGACGAAAATATGTCTGTTTAACATATACAGGGAATATATTCCCGTGGAATCTTTCCAGTATATGACTGGATTCGTCATTCTTACGAAATTTCCGACTTATAGCAGTCCACTAACCGCCAGGTTTCGATCTCGGACCAGGTATATGCCTCGAAGTCGAAAAAAATGTGTTTGTTTAACATATATAGAGAATATATTCCTGAGGAATCTTTCCAATATATGGTTGGATTCGTCTTTCTTATGAAGTTTCCGACTAATAGCAGTCCACTTACCGCCAGGTTTCGATCTCGGACCAGGTATATGCCTCGAAGTCGACGAAAATGTGTCTGTTCAACATGTACAGGGAATATATTCCTGAGGAAACTTTCCAGTATATGGTTGGATTCATCGTTCTTACGAAGTTTCCGACTTATAACAGTCCACTGACCGCCAGGTTTCTATATAGGACCAGGTATATGCCTCGAAGTCGGCGAAAATGTGTCTGTTTAACATATACAGGGAATATATTCCAGAGGAATCTTTCCAGTATATGGCTGGATTCGTCGTTCTTACGAAGTTTCCGACTTATAGCAGTCCACTGACCGTCAGGTTTCGATCTCGGACCAGGTATATGCGTCGAAGTCGACGAAAATGTGTCTTTTCAACATATAAAGGGAATATATTCCTGAGGAATCTTTCCAGTATATGGTTGGATTCGTCTTTCTTACGAAGTAAGCGACTTATAGCAGTCCACTGACCGCCAGGTTTCGATCTCGGACCAGGTATATTCCTCGAAGTCGACGAAAATGTGTTTGTTTAACATATACAGGGAATATATTCAAGAGGAATCTTTCCAGTATATGGATGGATTCGTCGTTCTTACGAAGTTTCCGACTAATAACAGTCCTCTTACCGCCAGGTTTCGATCTCGGACCAGGTAAATGCCTCGAAGTCGACGAAAATATGTTTGTTTAACATATACATGGAATATATTCCTGAGGAATCTTTCCAGTATATGGCTGGATTCGTCGTTCTTACGAAGTTTCCGACATATAGCAGTTCACTGACCGCCAGGTTTCGATCTCGGACCAGGTATATGCCTCGAAGTCGACGAAAATGTGTCTGTTCAACATATACATGGAATATATTCCTGAGGAATATTTCCAGTATATGGCTGGATTCGTCGTTCTTACGAAGTTTCCGACTTATTGCAGTCCACTGACTGCCATGTCTCTATATCGGACCAGGTATATGCCTCGAAGTCGGCGAAAATGTGTCTGTTTAACATATACATGGAATATATTCCTGAGGAATCTTTCCGGTATATGGCTGGATTCGTCGTTCTTACGAAGTTTCCGACTTATAGCACTCCACTGACCGTCAGGTTTCGATCTCGGACCAGGTATATGCCTCGAAGTCGACGAAAATGAGTCTATTCAACATATACATGGAATATATTCCTGAGGAATCTTTCCAGTATATGGCTGGATTCGTCGTTCTTACGAAGTTTCTGACTTATAGCAGTCCACTGACCACCAGGTTTCTATATCGGACCTGGTATATGCCTCGAAGTCGGCGAAAATGTGTCTGTTTAACATATACAGGGAATATATTCCTGAGGAATCTTTCCGGTATATGGCTGGATTCGTCGTTCTTACGAAGTTTCCGACTTATAGCAGTCCACTGACCGTCAGGTTTCGATCTCGGACCAGGTATATGCCTCGAAGTCGACGAAAATGTGTCTGTTCAACATATACAGGGAATATATTCCTGAGGAATATTTCCAGTATATGGCTGGATTCGTCGTTCTTATGAAGTTTCCGACTTATAGCAGTCCACTGACCGCCAGGTTTCGATCTCGGACCAGGTATATGCCTCGAACTCGACGAAAATGTGTCTGTTTAATATATACATGAAATTTATTCCTGAGGAATCTTTCCGGTATATGGTTGGATTCGTCTTTCTTACGAAGTAAGCGACTTATAGCAGTCCACTGACCGCCAGGTTTCGATCTCGGACCAGGTATATGCCTCGAAGTCGACGAAAATGTATTTTTTTAACATATACAGGGAATATATTCCTGAGGAATCTTTCCGGTATATGGCTGGATTCGTCGTTCTTACGAAGTTTCCGACTTATAGCAGTCCACTGACCGTCAGGTTTCGATCTCGGACCAGGTATATGCCTCGAAGTCGACGAAAATGTGTCTGTTCAACATATACAGGGAATATATTCCTGAGGAATCTTTCCAGTATATGGCTGGATTCGTCGTTCTTATGAAGTTTCCGACTTATAGCAGTCCACTGACCGCCAGGTTTCTATATCGGACCAGGTATATGCCTCGAAGTCGGCGAAAATGTGTCTGTTTAACATATACAGGGAATATATTCCTGAGGAATCTTTCCGGTATATGGTTGGATTTGCCGTTCTTACGAAGTTTCCGACTTATAGCACTCCACTAACCGTCAGGTTTCGATCTCGGACCAGGTATATGCCTCGAAGTCGACGAAAATGTGTTTTTTTAACATATACAGGGAATATATTCCTGAGGAATCTTTCCGGTATATGGCTGGATTCGTCGTTCTTACGAAGTTTCCGACTTATAGCAGTCCACTGACCGTCAGGTTTCGATCTCGGACCAGGTATATGCCTCGAAGTCGACGAAAATGTGTATGTTCAACATATACAGGGAATATATTCCTGAGGAATATTTCCAGTATATGGCTGGATTCGTCGTTCTTATGAAGTTTCCGACTTATAGCAGTCCACTGACCGCCAGGTTTCTATATCGGACCAGGTATATGCCTCGAAGTCGGCGAAAATGTGTCTGTTCAACATATACAGGGAATATATTCCTGAGGAATCTTTCCAGTATATGGCTGGATTCGTCGTTCTTACGAAGTTTCCGACTTATAGCAGTCCACTGACCGTCAGGTTTCGATCTCGGACCAGGTATATGCCTCGAAGTCGACGAAAATGTGTCTGTTCAACATATACAGGGAATATATTCCTGAGGAATCTTTCCGGTATATGGCTGGATTCGTCGTTCTTACGAAGTTTCCGACTTATAGCAGTCCACTGACCGCCAGGTTTCTATATCGGACCAGGTATATGCCTCGAAGTCGGCGAAAATGTGTCTGTTTAACATATACAGGGAATATATTCCTGAGGAATCTTTCCGGTATATGGCTGGATTCGTCGTTCTTACGAAGTTTCCGTCTTATAGCAGTCCACTGAACGCCAGGTTTCTATATCGAACCAGGTATATGCCTCGAAGTCGGCAAAAATGTGTCTGTTTAATATATACAGGGAATATATTCCTGAGGAATCTTTCCGGTATATGGCTGGATTCGTCGTTCTTACGAAGTTTCCGACTTATAGCAGTCCACTGACCGTCAGGTTTCGATCTCGGACCAGGTATATGCCTCGAAGTCGACGAAAATGTGTCTGTTCAACATATACAGGGAATATATTCCTGAGGAATCTTTCCAGTATATGGCTGGATTCGTCGTTCTTAAGAAGTTTCCGACTTATAGCAGTCCACTGACCGCCAGGTTTCTATATCGGACCAGGTATATGCCTCGAAGTCGGCGAAAATGTTTCTGTTTAACATATACAGGGAATATATTCGTGAGGAATCTTTCCGGTATATGGCTGGATTCGTCGTTCTTACGAAGTTTCCGACTTATAGCAGTCCCCTGACCGCCAGGTTTCTATATCGAACCAGGTATATGCCTCGAAGTCGGCGAAAATGTGTCTGTTTAACATATACAGGGAATATATTCCTGAGGAATCTTTCCGGTATATGGCTGGATTCGTCGTTCTTACGAAGTTTCCGACTTATAGCAGTCCACTGACCGTCAGGTTTCGATCTCGGACCAGGTTTATGCCTCGAAGTCGATGAAAATGTGTATGTTTAACATATACAGGGAATATATTCCTGAGGAATCTTTCCAGTATATGGATGGATTCGTCGTTCTTACGAAGTTTCCGACTTATAACAGTCCACTGACCGTCAGGTTTCGGTCTCGGACCAGGTATATGCCTCGAAGTCGACGAAAATATGTTTGTTCAACATATACAGGGAATATATTCCTGAGGAATCTTTCCAATATATGGTTGGATTCGTCTTTCTTACGAAGTAAGCGACTTATAGCAGTCCACTGACCGCCAGGTTTCGATCTCGGACCAGGTATATGCCTCGAAGTCGACGAAAATGTGTCTGTTTAACATATACAGGGAATATATTCCAGAGGAATCTTTCCAGTATATGGCTGGATTCGTCGTTCTTACGAAGTTTCCGACTTATAGCAGTCCACTGACCGTCAGGTTTCGATCTCGGACCAGGTATATGCGTCGAAGTCGACGAAAATGTGTCTTTTCAACATATAAAGGGAATATATTCCTGAGGAATCTTTCCAGTATATGGTTGGATTCGTCTTTCTTACGAAGTAAGCGACTTATAGCAGTCCACTGACCGCCAGGTTTCGATCTCGGACCAGGTATATTCCTCGAAGTCGACGAAAATGTGTCTGTTTAACATATACAGGGAATATATTCAAGAGGAATCTTTCAAGTATATGGATGGATTCGTCGTTCTTACGAAGTTTCCGACTAATAACAGTCCTCTTACCGCCAGGTTTCGATCTCGGACCAGGTAAATGCCTCGAAGTCGACGAAAATATGTTTGTTTAACATATACATGGAATATTCCTCGAAGTCGACGAAAATGTGTCTGTTTAACATATACAGGGAATATATTCAAGAGGAATCTTTCCAGTATATGGATGGATTCGTCGTTCTTACGAAGTTTCCGACTAATAACAGTCCTCTTACCGCCAGGTTTCGATCTCGGACCAGGTAAATGCCTCGAAGTCGACGAAAATATGTTTGTTTAACATATACATGGAATATATTCCTGAGGAATCTTTCCAGTATATGGCTGGATTCGTCGTTCTTACGAAGTTTCCGACATATAGCAGTTCACTGACCGCCAGGTTTCGATCTCGGACCAGGTATATGCCTCGAAGTCGACGAAAATGTGTCTGTTCAACATATACATGGAATATATTCCTGAGGAATATTTCCAGTATATGGCTGGATTCGTCGTTCTTACGAAGTTTCCGACTTATTGCAGTCCACTGACTGCCATGTCTCTATATCGGACCAGGTATATGCCTCGAAGTCGGCGAAAATGTGTCTGTTTAACATATACATGGAATATATTCCTGAGGAATCTTTCCGGTATATGGCTGGATTCGTCGTTCTTACGAAGTTTCCGACTTATAGCACTCCACTGACCGTCAGGTTTCGATCTCGGACCAGGTATATGCCTCGAAGTCGACGAAAATGAGTCTATTCAACATATACATGGAATATATTCCTGAGGAATCTTTCCAGTATATGGCTGGATTCGTCGTTCTTACGAAGTTTCTGACTTATAGCAGTCCACTGACCACCAGGTTTCTATATCGGACCTGGTATATGCCTCGAAGTCGGCGAAAATGTGTCTGTTTAACATATACAGGGAATATATTCCTGAGGAATCTTTCCGGTATATGGCTGGATTCGTCGTTCTTACGAAGTTTCCGACTTATAGCAGTCCACTGACCGTCAGGTTTCGATCTCGGACCAGGTATATGCCTCGAAGTCGACGAAAATGTGTCTGTTCAACATATACAGGGAATATATTCCTGAGGAATATTTCCAGTATATGGCTGGATTCGTCGTTCTTATGAAGTTTCCGACTTATAGCAGTCCACTGACCGCCAGGTTTCGATCTCGGACCAGGTATATGCCTCGAACTCGACGAAAATGTGTCTGTTTAATATATACATGAAATTTATTCCTGAGGAATCTTTCCGGTATATGGTTGGATTCGTCTTTCTTACGAAGTAAGCGACTTATAGCAGTCCACTGACCGCCAGGTTTCGATCTCGGACCAGGTATATGCCTCGAAGTCGACGAAAATGTATTTTTTTAACATATACAGGGAATATATTCCTGAGGAATCTTTCCGGTATATGGCTGGATTCGTCGTTCTTACGAAGTTTCCGACTTATAGCAGTCCACTGACCGTCAGGTTTCGATCTCGGACCAGGTATATGCCTCGAAGTCGACGAAAATGTGTCTGTTTAACATATACAGGGAATATATTCCTGAGGAATCTTTCCAATATATGGCTGGATTCGTCGTTCTTACGAAGTTTCCGACTTATAACAGTCTACTGACCGCCAGGTTTCGATCTCGGATCAGGTATATGCCTCGAAGTCGACGAAAATGTGTCTGTTTAACATATACAGGGAATATATTCCTGAGGAATCTTTCCAGTATATGGCTGGATTCGTCGTTCTTACGAAGTTTCCGACTTATAGCAGTCCACTGACCGCCAAGTTTCGATCTCGGACCAGGTATATGCCTCGAAGTCGACGAAAATGTGTCTGTTTAACATATATAGGGAATATATTCCAGAGGAATCTTTCCAGTATATGGCTGGATTCGTCGTTCTTACAAAGTTTCCGACTAATAGCAGTCCAATTACCGCCAGGTTTCGATCTCGGACCAGGTAAATGCCTCGAAGTCGACGAAAATATGTTTGTTTAACATATACATGGAATATATTCCTGCGAAATCTTTCCAGTATATGGATGGATTCGTCATTCTTACAAAGTTTCCGACTTATAGCAGTCCACTAACCGCCAGGTTTCTATATCGGACCAGGTATATGCCTCGAAGTCGGCGAAAATGTGTCTGTTCAACATATACATGGAATATATTCTTGAGGAATCTTTCCAGTATATGGTTGGATTCGTCTTTCTTACGAAGTAAGCGATTTATAGCAGTCCACTAACCGCCAGGTTTCGATCTCGGACCAGGTATATGCCTCGAAGTCGACGAAAATGTGTCTGTTTAACATATACAGGGAATATATTCCAGAGGAATCTTTCCAGTATATGGATGGATTCGTCGTTCTTACGAAGTTTCTGACTAATAGCAGTCCACTTACCGCCAGGTTTCGATCTCGGACAAGGTAAATGCCTCGAAGTCGACGAAAATATGTCTGTTTAACATAAACAGGGAATATATTCCCGTGGAATCTTTCCAGTATATGACTGGATTCGTCATTCTTACGAAGTTTCCGACTTATAGCAGTCCACTAACCGCCAGGTTTCGATCTCGGACCAGGTATATGCCTCGAAGTCGAAAAAAATGTGTTTGTTTAACATATATAGAAAATATATTCCTGAGGAATCTTTCCAATATATGGTTGGATTCGTCTTTCTTATGAAGTTTCCGACTAATAGCAGTCCACTGACCGTTAGGTTTCGATCTCGGACCAGGTATATGCCTCGAAGTCGACGAAAATGTGTCTGTTCAACATATTCAGGGAATATATTCCTGAGGAATCTTTCCAGTATATGGTTGGATTCATCGTTCTTACGAAGTTTCCGACTTATAGCAGTCCACTGACCGCCAGGTTTCTATATAGGACCAGGTATATGCCTCGAAGTCGGCGAAAATGTGTCTGTTTAACATATACAGGGAATATATTCCTGAGGAATCTTTCCAGTATATGGTTGGATTCATCTTTCTTACGAAGTAAGCGACTTATAGCAGTCCACTGACCGCCAGGTTTCGATCTCGGACCAGGTATATGCCTCGAAGTCGACGAAAATGTGTCTGTTTAACATATACTGGGAATATATTCCAGAGGAATCTTTCCAGTATATGGATGGATTCGTCGTTCTTACGAAGTTTCCGACTAATAGCAGTCCACTTACCGCCAGGTTTCGATCTCGGACCAGGTATATGCCTCGAAGTCGACGAAAATATGTCTGTTTAACATATACAGGGAATATATTCCTGAGGAATCTTTCCAGTATATGACTGGATTCGTCATCCTTACGAAGTAAGCGACTTATAGCAGTCCACTGACCGCCAGGTTTCGATCTCGGACCAGGTAAATGCCTCGAAGTCGACGAAAATGTGTTTGTTTAACATATATAGAGAATATATTCCTGAGGAATCTTTCCAATATATGGTTGGATTCGTCTTTCTTATGAAGTTTCCGACTAATAGCAGTCCACTGACCGTTAGGTTTCGATCTCGGACCAGGTATATGCCTCGAAGTCGACGAAAATGTGTCTGTTCAACATATTCAGGGAATATATTCCTGAGGAATCTTTCCAGTATATGGTTGGATTCATCGTTCTTACGAAGTTTCCGACTTATAGCAGTCCACTGACCGCCAGGTTTCTATATAGGACCAGGTATATGCCTCGAAGTCGGCGAAAATGTGTCTGTTTAACATATACAGGGAATATATTCCTGAGGAATCTTTCCAGTATATGGTTGGATTCATCTTTCTTACGAAGTAAGCGACTTATAGCAGTCCACTGACCGCCAGGTTTCGATCTCGGACCAGGTATATGCCTCGAAGTCGACGAAAATGTGTCTGTTTAACATATACTGGGAATATATTCCAGAGGAATCTTTCCAGTATATGGATGGATTCGTCGTTCTTACGAAGTTTCCGACTAATAGCAGTCCACTTACCGCCAGGTTTCGATCTCGGACCAGGTATATGCCTCGAAGTCGACGAAAATATGTCTGTTTAACATATACAGGGAATATATTCCTGAGGAATCTTTCCAGTATATGGTTGGATTCGTCTTTCTTACGAAGTAAGCGACTTATAGCAGTCCACTGACCGCCAGGTTTCGATCTCGGACCAGGTAAATGCCTCGAATTCGACGAAAATGTGTCTGTTTAACATATACAGGGAATATATTCCAGAGGAATCTTTCCAGTATATGGCTGGATTCGTCGTTCTTACGAAGTTTCCGACTTATAGCAGTCCACTGACCGTCAGGTTTCGATCTCGGACCAGGTATATGCCTCGAAGTCGATGAAAATGTGTCTGTTTAACATATACAGGGAATATATTCCTGAGGAATCTTTCCAGTATATGGATGGATTCGTCGTTCTTACGAAGTTTCCGACTTATAACAGTCCACTGACCGTCAGGTTTCGGTCTCGGACCAGGTATATGCCTCGAAGTCGACGAAAATATGTTTGTTCAACATATACAGGGAATATATTCCTGAGGAATCTTTCCAATATATGGTTGGATTCGTCTTTCTTACGAAGTAAGCGACTTATAGCAGTCCACTGACCGCCAGGTTTCGATCTCGGACCAGGTATATGCCTCGAAGTCGACGAAAATGTGTCTGTTTAACATATATAGGGAATATATTCCAGAGGAATCTTTCCAGTATATGGCTGGATTCGTCGTTCTTACAAAGTTTCCGACTAATAGCAGTCCAATTACCGCCAGGTTTCGATCTCGGACCAGGTAAATGCCTCGAAGTCGACGAAAATATGTTTGTTTAACATATACATGGAATATATTCCTGCGAAATCTTTCCAGTATATGGATGGATTCGTCATTCTTACAAAGTTTCCGACTTATAGCAGTCCACTAACCGCCAGGTTTCTATATCGGACCAGGTATATGCCTCGAAGTCGGCGAAAATGTGTCTGTTCAACATATACATGGAATATATTCTTGAGGAATCTTTCCAGTATATGGTTGGATTCGTCTTTCTTACGAAGTAAGCGATTTATAGCAGTCCACTAACCGCCAGGTTTCGATCTCGGACCAGGTATATGCCTCGAAGTCGACGAAAATGTGTCTGTTTAACATATACAGGGAATATATTCCAGAGGAATCTTTCCAGTATATGGATGGATTCGTCGTTCTTACGAAGTTTCTGACTAATAGCAGTCCACTTACCGCCAGGTTTCGATCTCGGACAAGGTAAATGCCTCGAAGTCGACGAAAATATGTCTGTTTAACATAAACAGGGAATATATTCCCGTGGAATCTTTCCAGTATATGACTGGATTCGTCATTCTTACGAAGTTTCCGACTTATAGCAGTCCACTAACCGCCAGGTTTCGATCTCGGACCAGGTATATGCCTCGAAGTCGAAAAAAATGTGTTTGTTTAACATATATAGAAAATATATTCCTGAGGAATCTTTCCAATATATGGTTGGATTCGTCTTTCTTATGAAGTTTCCGACTAATAGCAGTCCACTGACCGTTAGGTTTCGATCTCGGACCAGGTATATGCCTCGAAGTCGACGAAAATGTGTCTGTTCAACATATACAGGGAATATATTCCTGAGGAATCTTTCCAGTATATGGTTGGATTCATCGTTCTTACGAAGTTTCCGACTTATAGCAGTCCACTGACCGCCAGGTTTCTATATAGGACCAGGTATATGCCTCGAAGTCGGCGAAAATGTGTCTGTTTAACATATACAGGGAATATATTCCTGAGGAATCTTTCCAGTATATGGTTGGATTCATCTTTCTTACGAAGTAAGCGACTTATAGCAGTCCACTGACCGCCAGGTTTCGATCTCGGACCAGGTATATGCCTCGAAGTCGACGAAAATGTGTCTGTTTAACATATACTGGGAATATATTCCAGAGGAATCTTTCCAGTATATGGATGGATTCGTCGTTCTTACGAAGTTTCCGACTAATAGCAGTCCACTTACCGCCAGGTTTCGATCTCGGACCAGGTATATGCCTCGAAGTCGACGAAAATATGTCTGTTTAACATATACAGGGAATATATTCCTGAGGAATCTTTCCAGTATATGGTTGGATTCGTCTTTCTTACGAAGTAAGCGACTTATAGCAGTCCACTGACCGCCAGGTTTCGATCTCGGACCAGGTAAATGCCTCGAATTCGACGAAAATGTGTCTGTTTAACATATACAGGGAATATATTCCAGAGGAATCTTTCCAGTATATGGCTGGATTCGTCGTTCTTACGAAGTTTCCGACTTATAGCAGTCCACTGACCGTCAGGTTTCGATCTCGGACCAGGTATATGCCTCGAAGTCGACGAAAATGTGTCTGTTTAACATATACATGGAATATATTCCTGAGGAATCATTCCAGTATATGGCTGGATTCGTCGTTCTTACGAAGTTTCCGACTTATAGCAGTCCACTGACCGTCAGGTTTCGATCTCGGACCAGGTATATGCCTCGAAGTCGACGAAAATGTGTCTGTTTAACATATACAGGGAAAATATTCCTGAGGAATCTTTCCAGTATATGGCTGGATTCTATGTTCTTACGAAGTTTACGACTTATAGCAGTCCACTGACCGCCAGGTTTCAATCTCGGACCAGGTATATGCCTCGAAGTCGACAAAAATGTGTCTGTTTAACATATACAGGGAATATATTCCTGAGGAATCATTCCAGTATATGGCTGGATTCGTCGTTCTTACGAAGTTTCCGACTTATAGCAGTCCACTGACCGTCAGGTTTCGATCTCGGACCAGGTATATGCCTTGAAGTCGACGAAAATGTGTCTGTTTAACATATACAGAGAATATATTCATGAGGAATCTTTCCAGTATATGGCTGGATTCGTCGTTCTTACGAAGTTTCCGACTTATAGCAGTCCACTGACCGCCAGGTTTCGATCTCGGACCAGGTATATGCCTCGAAGTCGACGAAAATGTGTCTGTTTAACATATACAGGGAATATATTCCTGAGGAATCTTTCCAGTATATGGATGGATTCGTCGTTCTTACGAAGTTTCCGACTTATAACAGTCTACTGACCGCCAGGTTTCGATCTCGGACCAGGTATATGCATCGAAGTCGACGAAAATGTGTCTGTTTAACATATACAGGGAATATATTCCTGAGGAATCTTTCCAGTATATGGCTGGATTCGTCGTTCTTACGAAGTTTCCGACTTATAGCAGTCCACTGACCGCCAGGTTTCGATCTCGGACCAGGTATATGCCTCGAAGTCGATGAAAATATGTCTGTTTAACATATACAGGGAATATATTCCTAAGGAATCTTTCCAGTATATGGCTGGATTCGTCGTTCTTACGAAGTTTCCGACTTATAGCAGTCCACTGACCGTCAGGTTTCGATCTCGGACCAGGTATATGCCTCGAAGTCGACGAAAATGTGTCTGTTCAACATATACATGGAATATATTATTGAGGAATCTTTCCAGTATATGGCTGGATTCGTCGTTCTTACGAAGTTTCCGACTTATTGCAGTCCACTGACTGCCAGGTCTCTATATCGGACCAGGTATATGCCTCGAAGTCGGCAAAAATGTGTCTGTTTAACATATACAAGGAATATATTCCTGAGGAATCTTTCCGGTATATGGCTGGATTCGTCGTTCTTACGAAGTTTCCGACTTATAGCACTCCACTGACCGTCAGGTTTCGATCTCGGACCAGGTATATGCCTCGAAGTCGACGAAAATGAGTCTATTCAACATATACATGGAATATATTCCTGAGGAATCTTTCCAGTATATGGCTGGATTCGTCGTTCTTACGAAGTTTCTGACTTATAGCAGTCCACTGACCACCAGGTTTCTATATCGGACCTGGTATATGCCTCGAAGTCGGCGAAAATGTGTCTGTTTAACATATACAGGGAATATATTCCTGAGGAATCTTTCCGGTATATGGCTGGATTCGTCGTTCTTACGAAGTTTCCGACTTATAGCAGTCCACTGACCGTCAGGTTTCGATCTCGGACCAGGTATATGCCTCGAAGTCGACGAAAATGTGTCTGTTCAACATATACAGGGAATATATTCCTGAGGAATCTTTCCAGTATATGGCTGGATTCGTCGTTCTTACGAAGTTTCCGACTTATAGCAGTCCACTGACCGCCAGGTTTCTATATCGGACCAGGTATATGCCTCGAAGTCGGCGAAAATGTTTCTGTTTAACATCTACAGGGAATATATTCCTGAGGAATCTTTCCGGTATACGGCTGGATTCGTCGTTCTTACGAAGTTTCCGACTTATAGCAGTCCACTGACCGTCAGGTTTCGACCTCGGACCAGGTATATGCCTCTAAGTCGACGAAAATGTGTATGTTCAACATATACAGGGAGTATATTCCAGAGGAATCTTTCCAGTATATGGCTGGATTCGTCGTTCTTACGAAGTTTCCGACTATTAGCAGTCCACTTACCGCCAGGTTTCGATCTCGGACCAGGTATATGCCTCGAAGTCGACGAAAATGTGTCTGTTTAACATATACAGGGAATATATTCCAGAGGAATCTTTCCAGTATATGGCTGGATTCGTCGTTCTTACGAAGTTTCCGACTTATAGCAGTCCACTGACCGTCAGGTTTCGATCTCGGACCAGGTATATGCGTCGAAGTCGACGAAAATGTGTCTTTTCAACATATAAAGGGAATATATTCCTGAGGAATCTTTCCAGTATATGGTTGGATTCGTCTTTCTTACGAAGTAAGCGACTTATAGCAGTCCACTGACCGCCAGGTTTCGATCTCGGACCAGGTATATTCCTCGAAGTCGACGAAAATGTGTCTGTTTAACATATACAGGGAATATATTCAAGAGGAATCTTTCAAGTATATGGATGGATTCGTCGTTCTTACGAAGTTTCCGACTAATAACAGTCCTCTTACCGCCAGGTTTCGATCTCGGACCAGGTAAATGCCTCGAAGTCGACGAAAATATGTTTGTTTAACATATACATGGAATATTCCTCGAAGTCGACGAAAATGTGTCTGTTTAACATATACAGGGAATATATTCAAGAGGAATCTTTCCAGTATATGGATGGATTCGTCGTTCTTACGAAGTTTCCGACTAATAACAGTCCTCTTACCGCCAGGTTTCGATCTCGGACCAGGTAAATGCCTCGAAGTCGACGAAAATATGTTTGTTTAACATATACATGGAATATATTCCTGAGGAATCTTTCCAGTATATGGCTGGATTCGTCGTTCTTACGAAGTTTCCGACATATAGCAGTTCACTGACCGCCAGGTTTCGATCTCGGACCAGGTATATGCCTCGAAGTCGATGAAAATGTGTCTGTTTAACATATACAGGGAATATATTCCTGAGGAATCTTTCCGGTATATGGCTGGATTCGTCGTTCTTACGAAGTTTCCGACTTATAGCAGTCCACTGACCGCCAGGTTTCTATATCGGACCAGGTATATGCCTCGAAGTCGGCGAAAATGTGTCTGTTTAACATATACAGAGAATATATTCCTGAGAAATCTTTCCGGTATATGGCTGGATTCGTCGTTCTTACGAAGTTTCCGACTTATAGTAGTCCACTGACCATCAGGTTTCGATCTCCGACCAGGTATATGCCTCGAAGTCGACGAAAATGAGTCTATTCAACATATACATGGAATATTTTCCTGAGGAATCTTTCCAGTATATGGTTGGATTCGTCTTTCTTACGAAGTAAGCGACTTATAGCAGTCCACTGACCGCCAGGTTTCTATATCGGACCAGGTATATGCCTCGAAGTCGGCGAAAATGTGTCTGTTTAACAATTACAGGGAATATATTCCTGAGGAATCTTTCCGGTATATGGCTGGATTCGTCGTTCTTACGAAGTTTCTGACTTATAGCACTCCACTGACCGTCAGGTTTCGATCTCGGACCAGGTATATGCCTCGAAGTCGACGAAAATGTGTCTGTTCAACATATACAAGGAATATATTCCTGAGGAATCTTTCCAGTATATGGCTGGATTCGTCGTTCTTACGAAGTTTCCGACTTATAGCAGTCCACTGACCGCCAGGTTTCTATATCGGACCAGGTATATGCCTCGAAGTCGGCGAAAATGTTTCTGTTTAACATCTACAGGGAATATATTCCTGAGGAATCTTTCCGGTATACGGCTGGATTCGTCGTTCTTACGAAGTTTCCGACTTATAGCAGTCCACTGACCGTCAGGTTTCGACCTCGGACCAGGTATATGCCTCTAAGTCGACGAAAATGTGTATGTTCAACATATACAGGGAGTATATTCCAGAGGAATCTTTCCAGTATATGGCTGGATTCGTCGTTCTTACGAAGTTTCCGACTATTAGCAGTCCACTTACCGCCAGGTTTCGATCTCGGACCAGGTATATGCCTCGAAGACGACGAAAATGTGTCTGTTTAACATATACAGGGAATATATTCCAGAGGAATCTTTCCAGTATATGGCTGGATTCGTCGTTCTTACGAAGTTTCCGACTAGTAGCAGTCCACTTACCGCCAGGTTTCGATCTCGGACCAGGTAAATGCCTCGAAGTCGACGAAAATATGTTTGTTTACCATATACATGGAATATATTCCTGAGGAATATTTCCAGTATATGGCTGGATTCGTCGTTCTTACGAAGTTTCCGACTTATAGCAGTCCACTGACCGCCAGGTTTCGATCTCGGACCAGGTATATGCCTCGAAGTCGATGAAAATATGTCTGTTTAACATATACAGGGAATATATTCCTAAGGAATCTTTCCAGTATATGGCTGGATTCGTCGTTCTTACGAAGTTTCCGACTTATAGCAGTCCACTGACCGTCAGGTTTCGATCTCGGACCAGGTATATGCCTCGAAGTCGACGAAAATGTGTCTGTTCAACATATACATGGAATATATTATTGAGGAATCTTTCCAGTATATGGCTGGATTCGTCGTTCTTACGAAGTTTCCGACTTATTGCAGTCCACTGACTGCCAGGTCTCTATATCGGACCAGGTATATGCCTCGAAGTCGGCGAAAATGTGTCTGTTTAACATATACAAGGAATATATTCCTGAGGAATCTCTCCGGTATATGGCTGGATTCGTCGTTCTTACGAAGTTTCCGACTTATAGCACTCCACTGACCGTCAGGTTTCGATCTCGGACCAGGTATATGCCTCGAAGTCGACGAAAATGAGTCTATTCAACATATACATGGAATATATTCCTGAGGAATCTTTCCAGTATATGGCTGGATTCGTCGTTCTTACGAAGTTTCCGACTTATAGCAGTCCACTGACCACCAGGTTTCTATATCGGACCTGGTATATGCCTCGAAGTCGGCGAAAATGTGTCTGTTTAACATATACAGGGAATATATTCCTGAGGAATCTTTCCGGTATATGGCTGGATTCGTCGTTCTTACGAAGTTTCCGACTTATAGCAGTCCACTGACCGTCAGGTTTCGATCTCGGACCAGGTATATGCCTCGAAGTCGATGAAAATGTGTCTGTTTAACATATACAGGGAATATATTCCTGAGGAATCTTTCCAGTATATGGATGGATTCGTCGTTCTTACGAAGTTTCCGACTTATAACAGTCCACTGACCGTCAGGTTTCGGTCTCAGACCAGGTATATGCCTCGAAATCGACGAAAATATGTTTGTTCAACATATACAGGGAATATATTCCTGAGGAATCTTTCCAATATATGGTTGGATTCGTCTTTCTTACGAAGTAAGCGACTTATAGCAGTCCACTGACCGCCAGTTTTCGATCTCGGACCAGGTATATGCCTCGAAGTCGACGAAAATGTGTGTGTTTAACATATACAGGGAATATATTCCAGAGGAATCTTTCCAGTATATGGCTGGATTCGTCGTTCTTACGAAGTTTCCGACTAATAGCAGTCCAATTACCGCCAGGTTTCGATCTCGGACCAGGTAAATGCCTCGAAGTCGACGAAAATATGTTTGTTTAACATATACATGGAATATATTCCTGCGGAATCTTTCCAGTATATGGATGGATTCGTCATTCTTACAAAGTTTCCGACTTATAGCAGTCCACTAACCGCCAGGTTTCTATATCGGACCAGGTATATGCCTCGAAGTCGGCGAAAATGTGTCTAGTTAACATATACAGGGAATATATTCCTGAGGAATCTTTCCAGTATATGGATGGATTCGTCGTTGTAACGAAGTTTCTGACTTATAGCAGTCCACTGACCGTCAGGTTTCGATCTCGGACTAGGTATATGCCTCGAAGTCGATGAAAATGTGTCTCTTTAACATATACATGGAATATATTAATGAGGAATCTTTCCAGTATATGGATGGATTCGTCGTTCTTACGAAGTTTCCGACTTATAGCAGTCCCCTGACCGCCAGGTTTCTATATCGGACCAGGTATATGCCTCGAAGTCGGCGAAAATGTGTCTGTTTAACATATACAGAGAATATATTCCTGAGAAATCTTTCCGGTATATGGCTGGATTCGTCGTTCTTACGAAGTTTCCGACTTATAGTAGTCCACTGACCATCAGGTTTCGATCTCCGACCAGGTATATGCCTCGAAGTCGACGAAAATGAGTCTATTCAACATATACATGGAATATTTTCCTGAGGAATCTTTCCAGTATATGGTTGGATTCGTCTTTCTTACGAAGTAAGCGACTTATAGCAGTCCACTGACCGCCAGGTTTCTATATCGGACCAGGTATATGCCTCGAAGTCGGCGAAAATGTGTCTGTTTAACAATTACAGGGAATATATTCCTGAGGAATCTTTCCGGTATATGGCTGGATTCGTCGTTCTTACGAAGTTTCTGACTTATAGCACTCCACTGACCGTCAGGTTTCGATCTCGGACCAGGTATATGCCTCGAAGTCGACGAAAATGTGTCTGTTCAACATATACAAGGAATATATTCCTGAGGAATCTTTCCAGTATATGGCTGGATTCGTCGTTCTTACGAAGTTTCCGACTTATAGCAGTCCACTGACCACCAGGTTTCTATATCGGACCTGGTATATGCCTCGAAGTCGGCGAAAATGTGTCTGTTTAACATATACAGGGAATATATTCCTGAGGAATCTTTCCGGTATATGGCTGGATTCGTCGTTCTTACGAAGTTTCCGACTTATAGCAGTCCACTGACCGTCAGGTTTCGATCTCGGACCAGGTATATGCCTCGAAGTCGATGAAAATGTGTCTGTTTAACATATACAGGGAATATATTCCTGAGGAATCTTTCCAGTATATGGATGGATTCGTCGTTCTTACGAAGTTTCCGACTTATAACAGTCCACTGACCGTCAGGTTTCGGTCTCAGACCAGGTATATGCCTCGAAATCGACGAAAATATGTTTGTTCAACATATACAGGGAATATATTCCTGAGGAATCTTTCCAATATATGGTTGGATTCGTCTTTCTTACGAAGTAAGCGACTTATAGCAGTCCACTGACCGCCAGTTTTCGATCTCGGACCAGGTATATGCCTCGAAGTCGACGAAAATGTGTGTGTTTAACATATACAGGGAATATATTCCAGAGGAATCTTTCCAGTATATGGCTGGATTCGTCGTTCTTACGAAGTTTCCGACTAATAGCAGTCCAATTACCGCCAGGTTTCGATCTCGGACCAGGTAAATGCCTCGAAGTCGACGAAAATATGTTTGTTTAACATATACATGGAATATATTCCTGCGGAATCTTTCCAGTATATGGATGGATTCGTCATTCTTACAAAGTTTCCGACTTATAGCAGTCCACTAACCGCCAGGTTTCTATATCGGACCAGGTATATGCCTCGAAGTCGGCGAAAATGTGTCTAGTTAACATATACAGGGAATATATTCCTGAGGAATCTTTCCAGTATATGGATGGATTCGTCGTTGTAACGAAGTTTCTGACTTATAGCAGTCCACTGACCGTCAGGTTTCGATCTCGGACTAGGTATATGCCTCGAAGTCGATGAAAATGTGTCTCTTTAACATATACATGGAATATATTAATGAGGAATCTTTCCAGTATATGGATGGATTCGTCGTTCTTACGAAGTTTCCGACTTATAGCAGTCCCCTGACCGCCAGGTTTCTATATCGGACCAGGTATATGCCTCGAAGTCGGCGAAAATGTGTCTGTTTAACATATACAGAGAATATATTCCTGAGAAATCTTTCCGGTATATGGCTGGATTCGTCGTTCTTACGAAGTTTCCGACTTATAGTAGTCCACTGACCATCAGGTTTCGATCTCCGACCAGGTATATGCCTCGAAGTCGACGAAAATGAGTCTATTCAACATATACATGGAATATTTTCCTGAGGAATCTTTCCAGTATATGGTTGGATTCGTCTTTCTTACGAAGTAAGCGACTTATAGCAGTCCACTGACCGCCAGGTTTCTATATCGGACCAGGTATATGCCTCGAAGTCGGCGAAAATGTGTCTGTTTAACAATTACAGGGAATATATTCCTGAGGAATCTTTCCGGTATATGGCTGGATTCGTCGTTCTTACGAAGTTTCTGACTTATAGCACTCCACTGACCGTCAGGTTTCGATCTCGGACCAGGTATATGCCTCGAAGTCGACGAAAATGTGTCTGTTCAACATATACAAGGAATATATTCCTGAGGAATCTTTCCAGTATATGGCTGGATTCGTCGTTCTTACGAAGTTTCCGACTTATAGCAGTCCACTGACCACCAGGTTTCTATATCGGACCTGGTATATGCCTCGAAGTCGGCGAAAATGTGTCTGTTTAACATATACAGGGAATATATTCCTGTGGAATCTTTCCGGTATATGGATGGATTCTTCGTTCTTACGAAGTTTCCGACTTATAGCAGTCCACTGACCGTCAGGTTTCGATCTCGGACCAGGTATATGCCTCGAAGTCGATGAAAATGTGTCTGTTTAACATATACAGGGAATATATTCCTGAGGAATCTTTCCAGTATATGGCTGGATTCGTCGTTCTTACGAAGTTTCCGACTTATAACAGTCCACTGACCGCCAGGTTTCGATCTCGGACCAGGTATATGCCTCGAAGTCGACGAAAATGTGTCTGTTTAACATATACAGGGAATATATTCCTGAGGAATCTTTCCAGTATATGGCTGGATTCGTCGTTCTTACGAAGTTTCCGACTTATAGCAGTCCACTGACCGCCAGGTTTCTATATCGGACCAGGTATATGCCTCGAAGTCGGCGAAAATGTTTCTGTTTAACATCTACAGGGAATATATTCCTGAGGAATCTTTCCGGTATACGGCTGGATTCGTCGTTCTTACGAAGTTTCCGACTTATAGCAGTCCACTGACCGTCAGGTTTCGACCTCGGACCAGGTATATGCCTCTAAGTCGACGAAAATGTGTATGTTCAACATATACAGGGAGTATATTCCAGAGGAATCTTTCCAGTATATGGCTGGATTCGTCGTTCTTACGAAGTTTCCGACTATTAGCAGTCCACTTACCGCCAGGTTTCGATCTCGGACCAGGTATATGCCTCGAAGTCGACGAAAATGTGTCTGTTTAACATATACAGGGAATATATTCCAGAGGAATCTTTCCAGTATATGGCTGGATTCGTCGTTCTTTCGAAGTTTCCGACTAGTAGCAGTCCACTTACCGCCAGGTTTCGATCTCGGACCAGGTAAATGCCTCGAAGTCGACAAAAATATGTCTGTTTAACATATACATGGAATATATTCCTGAGGAATCTTTCCAGTATATGGCTGGATTCGTCGTTCTTACGAAGTTTCCGACTTATAGCAGTCCACTGACCGCCAGGTTTCGATCTCGGACCAGGTATATGCCTCGAAGTCGATGAAAATATGTCTGTTTAACATATACATGGAATATATTCCTGAGGAATCTTTCCAGTATATGGCTGGATTCGTCGTTCTTACGAAGTTTCCGACTTATAGCAATCCACTGACCGCCAGGTTTCGATCTCGGACCAGGTATATGCCTCGAAGTCGACGAAAATGTGTCTGTTTAACATATACATGGAATATATTCCTGAGGAATCTTTCCAGTATATGGCTGGATTCGTCGGTCTTACGAAGTTTCCGTCTTATAGCAGTCCACTGACTGCCAGGTTTCGATCTCGGACCAGGTATATGCCTCGAAGTCGACGAAAATGTGTCTGTTCAACATATACATGGAATATATTCCTGAGGAATCTTTCCAGTATATGGCTGGATTCGTCGTTCTTACGAAGTTTCCGACTTATTGCAGTCCACTGACTGCCAGGTTTCTATATCGGACCAGGTATATGCCTCGAAGTCGGCGAAAATGTGTCTGTTTAACATATACAGGGAATATATTCCTGAGGAATCTTTCCGGTATATGGCTGGATTCGTCGTTCTTACGAAGTTTCCGACTTATAGTAGTCCACTGACCGTCAGGTTTCGATCTCGGACCAGGTATATGCCTCGAAGTCGACGAAAATGAGTCTATTCAACATATACATGGAATATATTCCTGAGGAATCTTTCCAGTATATGGTTGGATTCGTCTTTCTTACGAAGTAAGCGACTTATAGCAGTCCTCTGACCGCCAGGTCTCTATATCGGACCAGGTATATGCCTCGAAGTCGGCGAAAATGTGTTTGTTAAACATATACAGGGAATATATTCCTGAGGAATCTTTCCGGTATATGGATGGATTCGTCGTTCTTACGAAGTTTTCGACTTATAGCACTCCACTGACCGTTAGGTTTCGATCTCGGACCAGGTATATGCCTCAAAGTCGACGAAAATGTGTCTGTTCAACATATACATGGAATATATTCCTGAGGAATCTTTCTAGTATATGGATGGATTCGTCGTTCTTACGAAGTTTCCGACTTATAGCAGTCCACTGACCACCAGGTTTCTATATCGGACCTGGTATATGCCTCGAAGTCGGCGAAAATGTGTCTGTTTAACATATACAGGGAATATATTCCTGAGGAATCTTTCTGGTATATGGCTGGATTCGTCGTTCTTACGAAGTTTCCGACTTATAGCAGTCCACTGACCGTCAGGTTTCGATCTCGGACCAGGTATATGCCTCGAAGTCGATGAAAATGTGTCTGTTTAACATATACAGGGAATATATTCCTGAGGAATCTTTCCAGTATATGGATGGATTCGTCGTTCTTACGAAGTTTCCGACTTATAACAGTCCACTGACCGTCAGGTTTCGATCTCGGACCAGGTATATGCCTCGAAGTCGACGAAAATATGTTTGTTCAACATATACAGGGAATATATTCCTGAGGAATCTTTCCAATATATGGTTGGATTCGTCTTTCTTACGAAGTAATCGACTTATAGCAGTCCACTGACCGCCAGGTTTCGACCTCGGACCAGGTATATGCCTCGAAGTCGACGAAAATGTGTCTGTTTAACATATACAGGGAATATATTCCAGAGGAATCTTTCCAGTATATGGCTGGATTCGTCGTTCTTACGAAGTTTCCGACTAATAGCAGTCCAATTACCGCCAGGTTTCGATCTCGGACCAGGTAAATGCCTCGAAGTCGACGAAAATATGTTTGTTTAACATATACAGGGAATATATTCCCGCGGAATCTTTCCAGTATATGGCTGGATTCGTCATTCTTACGAAGTTTCCGACTTATAGCAGTCCACTAACCGCCAGGTTTCTATATCGGACCAGGTATATGCCTCGAAGTCGGCGAAAATGTGTTTAGTTAACATATACAGGGAATATATTCCTGAGGAATCTTTCCAGTATATGGATGGATTCGTCGTTGTAACGAAGTTTCTGACTTATAGCAGTCCACTGACCGTCAGGTTTCGATCTCGGACTAGGTATATGCCTCGAAGTCGATGAAAATGTGTCTCTTTAACATATACATGGAATATATTAATGAGGAATCTTTCCAGTATATGGCTGGATTCGTCGTTCTTACGAAGTTTCCGACTTATAGAAGTCCACTGACCGCCAGGTTTCTATATCGGACCAGGTATATGCCTCGAAGTCGGCGAAAATGTGTCTGTTTAACATATACAGGGAATATATTCCTGAGGAATCTTTCCGGTATATGGCTGGATTCGTCGTTCTTACGAAGTTTATGACTTATAGCAGTCCACTGACCGTCAGGTTTCGATCTCGGACCAGGTATATGCCTCATAGTCGACGAAAATGTGTCTGTTCAACATATACAGGGAATATATTCCTGAGGAATCTTTCCAGTATATGGCTGGATTCGTCGTTCTTACGAAGTTTCCGACTTATAGCAGTCCACTGAGCACCAGGTTTCTATATCGGACCAGGTATATGCCTCGAAGTCGGCGAAACTGTGTCTGTTTAACATATACTGGGAATATATTCCTGAGGAATCTTTCCGGTATATGGATGGATTCGTCGTTCTTACGAAGTTTCCGACTTATAGCAGTCCACTGACCGTCAGGTTTCGATCTCGGACCAGGTATATGCCTCGAAGTCGACGAAAATGTGTCTGTTCAACATATACAGGGAATATATTCCTGAGGGTTCTTTCCAGTATATGGCTGGATTCGTCGTTCTTACGAAGTTTCCGACTTATAGCAGTCCACTGACCACCAGGTTTCTATATCGGACCTGGTATATGCCTCGAAGTCGGCGAAAATGTGTCTGTTTAACATATACAGGGAATATATTCCTGTGGAATCTTTCCGGTATATGGATGGATTCTTCGTTCTTACGAAGTTTCCGACTTATAGCAGTCCACTGACCGTCAGGTTTCGATCTCGGACCAGGTATATGCCTCGAAGTCAATGAAAATGTGTCTGTTTAACATATACAGGGAATATATTCCTGAGGAATCTTTCCAGTATTATGCTGGATTCGTCGTTCTTACGAAGTTTCCGACTTATAACAGTCCACTGACCGTCAGATTTCGGTCTCGGACCAGGTATATGCCTCGAAGTTGAAGAAAATGTGTTTGTTCAACATATACAGGGAATATATTCCTGAGGAATCTTTCCAACATATGGTTGGATTCGTCTTTCTTACGAAGTAAGCGACTTATAGCAGTCCACTGACCGCCAGGTTTCGATCTCGGACCAGGTATATGCCTCGAAGTCGACGAAAATGTGTCTGTTTAACATATACAGGGAATATATTCCAGAGGAATCTTTCCAGTATATGGCTGGATTCGTCGTTCTTACGAAGTTTCCGACTTATAGCAGTCCACTGACCGTCAGGTTTCGATCTCGGACCAGGTATATGCCTCGAAGTCGACGAAAATGTGTCTGTTTAACATATACAGGGAATATATTCCTGAGGAATCATTCCAGTATATGGCTGGATTCGTCGTTCTTACGAAGTTTCCGACTTATAGCAGTCCACTGACCGTCAGGTTTCGATCTCGGACAAGGTATATGCCTCGAAGTCGACGAAAATGTGTTTGTTTAACATATACAGGGAATATATTCCTGAGGAATCTTTCCAGTATATGGCTGGATTCGTCGTTCTTACGAAGTTTCCGACTTATAGCAGTCCACTGACCGTCAGGTTTCGATCTCGGACCAGGTATATGCCTCGAAGTCGATGAAAATGTGTCTGTTTAACATATACAGGGAATATATTCCTGAGGAATCTTTCCAGTATATGGATGGATTCGTCGTTCTTACGAAGTTTCCGACTTATAACAGTCCACTGACCGTCAGGTTTCGGTCTCGGACCAGGTATATGCCTCGAAATCGACGAAAATATGTTTGTTCAACATATACAGGGAATATATTCCTGAGGAATCTTTCCAATATATGGTTGGATTCGTCTTTCTTACGAAGTAAGCGACTTATAGCAGTCCACTGACCGCCAGGTTTCGATCTCGGACCAGGTATATGCCTCGAAGTCGACGAAAATGTGTGTGTTTAACATATACAGGGAATATATTCCAGAGGAATCTTTCCAGTATATGGCTGGATTCGTCGTTCTTACGAAGTTTCCGACTAATAGCAGTCCAATTACCGCCAGGTTTCGATCTCGGACCAGGTAAATGCCTCGAAGTCGACGAAAATATGTTTGTTTAACATATACATGGAATATATTCCTGCGGAATCTTTCCAGTATATGGATGGATTCGTCATTCTTACAAAGTTTCCGACTTATAGCAGTCCACTAACCGCCAGGTTTCTATATCGGACCAGGTATATGCCTCGAAGTCGGCGAAAATGTGTCTAGTTAACATATACAAGGAATATATTCCTGAGGAATCTTTCCAGTATATGGATGGATTCGTCGTTGTAACGAAGTTTCTGACTTATAGCAGTCCACTGACCGTCAGGTTTCGATCTCAGACTAGGTATATGCCTCGAAGTCGACGAAAATGTGTCTCTTTAACATATACATGGAATATATTAATGAGGAATCTTTCCAGTATATGGATGGATTCGTCGTTCTTACGAAGTTTCCGACTTATAGCAGTCCACTGACCGCCAGGTTTCTATATCGGACCAGGTATATGCCTCGAAGTCGGAGAAAATGTGTCTGTTTAACATGTACAGGGAATATATTCCTGAGGAATCTTTCCGGTATATGGCTGGATTTGTCGTTCTTACGAAGTTTATGACTTATAGCAGTCCACTGACCGCCAGGTTTCGATCTCGGACCAGGTATATGCCTCGAAGTCGACGAAAATGTGTCTGTTCAACATATACAAGGAATATATTCCTGTGGAATCTTTCCAGTATATGGATGGATTCGTCGTTCTTACGAAGTTTCCGACTTATAGTAGTCCACTGAGCACCAGGTTTCTATATCGGACCAGGTATATGCCTCGAAGTCGGCGAAACTGTGTCTGTTTAACATATACTAGGAATATATTCCTGAGGAATCTTTCCGGTATATGGATGGATTCGTCGTTCTTACGAAGTTTCCGACTTATAGCAGTCCACTGACCGTCAGGTTTCGATCTCGGACCAGGTATATGCCTCGAAGTCGATGAAAATGTGTCTGTTTAGCATATACAGGGAATATATTCCTGAGGAATCTTTCCAATATATGTCTGGATTCTTCGTTCTTACGAAGTTTCCGACTTATAAATGTCCACTGACCGTCCGATTTCGGTCTCGGACCAGGTATATGCCTCGAAGTCGACGAAAATGTGTTTGTTCAACATATACAGGGAATATAGTCCTGAGGAATCTTTCCAATATATGGTTGGATTCGTCTTTCTTACGAAGTAAGCGACTTGTAGCAGTCCACTGACCGCCAGGTTTCGATCTCGGACCAGGTATATGCCTCGAAGTCGACGAAAATGTGTCTGTTTAACATATACAGGGAATATATTCCAGAGGAATCTTTCCAGTATATGGCTGGATTCGTCGTTCTTACGAAGTTTCCGACTTATAGCAGTCCACTGACCGCCAGGTTTCTATATCAGACCAGGTATATGCCTCGAAGTCGGTGAAAATGTGTCTGTTTAACATCTACAGGGAATATATTCCTGAGGAATCTTTCCGGTATATGGCTGGATTCGTCGTTCTTACGAAGTTTCCGACTTATAGCAGTCCACTGACCATCAGGTTTCGACCTCGGACCAGGTATATGCCTCGAAGTTGACGAAAATGTGTCTGTTCAACATATACATGGAATATATTACAGAGGAATCTTTCCAGTATATGGCTGGATTCGTCATTCTTACGAAGTTTCCGACTAATAGCAGTCCACTGACCGTCAGGTTTCGATCTCGGACCAGGTATATGCCTCGAAGTCGATGAAAATGTGTCTGTTTAACATATATAGGGAATATATTCCTGAGGAATCTTTCCAATATATGGCTGGATTCTTCGTTCTTACGAAGTTTCCGACTTATAACAGTCCACTGACCGTCCGGTTTCGGTCTCGGACCAGGTATATGCCTCGAAGTCGACGAAAATGTGTTTGTTCAACATATACAGGGAATATATTCCTGAGGAATCTTTCCAATATATGGTTGGATTCGTCTTTCTTACGAAGTAAGCGACTTATAGCAGTCCACTGACCGCCAGGTTTCGATCTCGGACCAGGTATATGCCTCGAAGTCGACGAAAATGTGTCTGTTTAACATATACAGGGAATATATTCCAGAGGAATCTTTCCAGTATATGGCTGGATTCGTCGTTCTTACGAAGTTTCCGACTAATAGCAGTCCAATTACCGCCAGGTTTCGATCTCGGACCAGGTAAATGCCTCGAAGTCGACGAAAATATGTCTGTTTAACATATACAGGGAATATATTCCCGCGGAATCTTTCCAGTATATGGCTGGATTCGTCATTCTTACGAAGTTTCCGACTTATAGCAGTCCACTAACCGCCAGGTTTCTATATCGGACCAGGTATATGCCTCGAAGTCGGCGAAAATGTGTTTAGTTAACATATACAGGGAATATATTCCTGAGGAATCTTTCCAGTATATGGATGGATTCGTCGTTGTAACGAAGTTTCTGACTTATAGCAGTCCACTGACCGTCAGGTTTCGATCTCGGACTAGGTATATGCCTCGAAGTCGATGAAAATGTGTCTCTTTAACATATACATGGAATATATTAATGAGGAATCTTTCCAGTATATGGCTGGATTCGTCGTTCTTACGAAGTTTCCGACTTATAGAAGTCCACTGACCGCCAGGTTTCTATATCGGACCAGGTATATGCCTCGAAGTCGGCGAAAATGTGTCTGTTTAACATATACAGGGAATATATTCCTGAGGAATCTTTCCGGTATATGGCTGGATTCGTCGTTCTTACGAAGTTTATGACTTATAGCAGTCCACTGACCGTCAGGTTTCGATCTCGGACCAGGTATATGCCTCATAGTCGACGAAAATGTGTCTGTTCAACATATACAGGGAATATATTCCTGAGGAATCTTTCCAGTATATGGCTGGATTCGTCGTTCTTACGAAGTTTCCGACTTATAGCAGTCCACTGAGCACCAGGTTTCTATATCGGACCAGGTATATGCCTCGAAGTCGGCGAAACTGTGTCTGTTTAACATATACTGGGAATATATTCCTGAGGAATCTTTCCGGTATATGGATGGATTCGTCGTTCTTACGAAGTTTCCGACTTATAGCAGTCCACTGACCGTCAGGTTTCGATCTCGGACCAGGTATATGCCTCGAAGTCGACGAAAATGTGTCTGTTCAACATATACAGGGAATATATTCCTGAGGGTTCTTTCCAGTATATGGCTGGATTCGTCGTTCTTACGAAGTTTCCGACTTATAGCAGTCCACTGACCACCAGGTTTCTATATCGGACCTGGTATATGCCTCGAAGTCGGCGAAAATGTGTCTGTTTAACATATACAGGGAATATATTCCTGTGGAATCTTTCCGGTATATGGATGGATTCTTCGTTCTTACGAAGTTTCCGACTTATAGCAGTCCACTGACCGTCAGGTTTCGATCTCGGACCAGGTATATGCCTCGAAGTCAATGAAAATGTGTCTGTTTAACATATACAGGGAATATATTCCTGAGGAATCTTTCCAGTATTATGCTGGATTCGTCGTTCTTACGAAGTTTCCGACTTATAACAGTCCACTGACCGTCAGATTTCGGTCTCGGACCAGGTATATGCCTCGAAGTTGAAGAAAATGTGTTTGTTCAACATATACAGGGAATATATTCCTGAGGAATCTTTCCAACATATGGTTGGATTCGTCTTTCTTACGAAGTAAGCGACTTATAGCAGTCCACTGACCGCCAGGTTTCGATCTCGGACCAGGTATATGCCTCGAAGTCGACGAAAATGTGTTTGTTTAACATATACAGGGAATATATTCCAGAGGAATCTTTCCCGTATATGGCTGGATTCGTCGTTCTTACGAAGTTTCCGACTTATAGCAGTCCACTGACCGTCAGGTTTCGACCTCGGACCAGGTATATGCCTCGAAGTTGACGAAAATGTGTCTGTTCAACATATACAGGGAATATATTCCAGAGGAATCTTTCCAGTATATGGCTGGATTCGTCATTCTTACGAAGTTTCCGACTTATAGCAGTCCACTAACCGCCAGGTTTCTATATCGGACCAGGTATATGCCTCGAAGTCGGCGAAAATGTGTCTAGTTAACATATACAGGGAATATATTCCTGAGGAATCTTTCCAGTATATGGATGGATTCGTCGTTGTAACGAAGTTTCTGACTTATAGCAGTCCACTGACCGTCAGGTTTCGATCTCGGACTAGGTATATGCCTCGAAGTCGATGAAAATGTGTCTCTTTAACATATACATGGAATATATTAATGAGGAATCTTTCCAGTATATGGATGGATTCGTCGTTCTTACGAAGTTTCCGACTTATAGCAGTCCCCTGACCGCCAGGTTTCTATATCGGACCAGGTATATGCCTCGAAGTCGGCGAAAATGTGTCTGTTTAACATATACAGAGAATATATTCCTGAGAAATCTTTCCGGTATATGGCTGGATTCGTCGTTCTTACGAAGTTTCCGACTTATAGTAGTCCACTGACCATCAGGTTTCGATCTCCGACCAGGTATATGCCTCGAAGTCGACGAAAATGAGTCTATTCAACATATACATGGAATATTTTCCTGAGGAATCTTTCCAGTATATGGTTGGATTCGTCTTTCTTACGAAGTAAGCGACTTATAGCAGTCCACTGACCGCCAGGTTTCTATATCGGACCAGGTATATGCCTCGAAATCGGCGAAAATGTGTCTGTTTAACAATTACAGGGAATATATTCCTGAGGAATCTTTCCGGTATATGGCTGGATTCGTCGTTCTTACGAAGTTTCTGACTTATAGCACTCCACTGACCGTCAGGTTTCGATCTCGGACCAGGTATATGCCTCGAAGTCGACGAAAATGTGTCTGTTCAACATATACAAGGAATATATTCCTGAGGAATCTTTCCAGTATATGGCTGGATTCGTCGTTCTTACGAAGTTTCCGACTTATAGCAGTCCACTGACCACCAGGTTTCTATATCGGACCTGGTATATGCCTCGAAGTCGGCGAAAATGTGTCTGTTTAACATATACAGGGAATATATTCCTGTGGAATCTTTCCGGTATATGGATGGATTCTTCGTTCTTACGAAGTTTCCGACTTATAGCAGTCCACTGACCGTCAGGTTTCGATCTCGGACCAGGTATATGCCTCGAAGTCCATGAAAATGTGTCTGTTTAACATATACAGGGAATATATTCCTGAGGAATCTTTCCAGTATATGGCTGGATTCGTTGTTCTTACGAAGTTTCCGACTTATAACAGTCCACTGACCGTCAGATTTCGGTCTCGGACCAGGTATATGCCTCGAAGTTGAAGAAAATTTGTTTTTTTAACATATACAGGGAATATATTCCTGAGGAATCTTTCCGGTATATGGATGGATTCGTCGTTCTTACGAAGTTTCCGACTTATAGTAGTACACTGACCTCGAGGTTACGATCTCGGACCAGGTATATGCCTCGAAGTCGACGAAAATGTGTCTGTTTAACATATACATGCAATATATTCCTGAGGAATCTTTCCAGTATATGGCTAGATTCGTCGTTCTTACGAAGTTTCCGACTTATAACAGTCCACTGACCGTCAGGTTTCTATATCGGACCATGTATATGCCTCGAAGTCGACGAAAATGTGTTTGTTTAACATATACAGGGAATATGTTCCTGAGGAATCTTTCCAGTATATGGCTAGATTCGTCGTTCATACGAAGTTTCCGACTTATAACAGTCCACTGACCGCCAGGTTTCGATCTCGGACAGGTATATGCCTCGAAGTCGATGAAAATGTGTCTGTTTAACATATACAGGGAATATATTCCTGAGGAATCTTTCCATTATATGGCTGGATTCGTCGTTCTTACGAAGTTTCCGACTTATAACAGTCTACTGACCGCCAGGTTTCGATCTCGGACCAGGTATATGCCTCGAAGTCGACGAAAATGTGTCTGTTTAACATATACAGGGAATATATTCCTGAGGAATCTTTCCAGTATATGGCTGGATTCGTCGTTCTTACGAAGTTTCCGACTTATAGCAGTCCACTGACCGCCAGGTTTCTATATCGGACCAGGTATATGCCTCGAAGTCGGTGAAAATGTGTCTGTTTAACATCTACAGGGAATATATTCATGAGGAATCTTTCCGGTATATGGCTGGATTCGTCGTTCTTACGAAGTTTCCGACTTATAGCAGTCCACTGACCGTCAGGTTTCGACCTCGGACCAGGTATATGCCTCGAAGTTGACGAAAATGTGTCTGTTCAACATATACAGGGAATATATTCCAGAGGAATCTTTCCAGTATATGGCTGGATTCGTCATTCTTACGAAGTTTCCGACTTATAGCAGTCCACTAACCGCCAGGTTTCTATATCGGACCAGGTATATGCCTCGAAGTCGGCGAAAATGTGTCTAGTTAACATATACAGGGAATATATTCCTGAGGAATCTTTCCAGTATATGAATGGATTCGTCGTTGTAACGAAGTTTCTGACTTATAGCAGTCCACTGACCGTCAGGTTTCGATCTCGGACTAGGTATATGCCTCGAAGTCGATGAAAATGTGTCTCTTTAACATATACATGGAATATATTAATGAGGAATCTTTCCAGTATATGGCTGGATTCGTCGTTCTTACGAAGTTTCCGACTTATAGCAGTCCACTGACCGTCAGGTTTCGATCTCGTACCAGGTATATGCCTCGAACTCGACGAAAATGTGTCTGTTCAACATATACATGGAATATATTCCTGAGGAATCTTTCCAGTATATGGCTGGATTCGTCGTTCTTACGAAGTTTCCGACTTATTGCAGTCCACTGACCGCCAGGTTTCTATATCGGACCAGGTATATGCCTCGAAGTCGGCGAAAATGTGTCTGTTTAACATATACAGGGAATATATTCCTGAGGAATCTTTCCGGTATATGGCTGGATTCGTCGTTCTTACGAAGTTTCCGACTTATAGTAGTCCACTGAACGTCAGGTTTCGATCTCGGACCAGGTATATGCCTCGAAGTCGACGAAAATGAGTCTATTCAACATATACATGGAATATATTCCTGAGGAATCTTTCCAGTATATGGTTGGATTCGTCTTTCTTACGAAGTAAGCGACTTATAGCAGTCCACTGACCGCCAGGTCTCTATATCGGACCAGGTATATGCCTCGAAGTCGGCGAAAATTTGTTTTTTTAACATATACAGGGAATATATTCCTGAGGAATCTTTCCGGTATATGGATGGATTCGTCGTTCTTACGAAGTTTTCGACTTATAGCACTCCACTGACCGTCAGGTTTCGATCTCGGACCAGGTATATGCCTTGAAGTCGACGAAAATGTGTTTGTTCAACATATACAGGGAATATATTCCTGAGGATTCTTTCCAGTATATGGCTGGATTCGTCGTTCTTACGAAGTTTCCGACTTATAGCAGTCCACTGACCACCAGGTTTCTATATCGGACCTGGTATATGCCTCGAAGTCGGCGAAAATGTGTCTGTTTAACATATACAGGGAATATATTCCTGGGGAATCTTTCCGGTATATGGCTGGATTCGTAGTTCTTACGAAGTTTCCGACTTATAGCAGTCCACTGACCACCAGGTTTCTATATCGGACCTGGTATATGCCTCGAAGTCGGCGAAAATGTGTCTGTTTAACATATACAGGGAATATATTCCTGTGGAATCTTTCCGGTATATGGATGGATTCTTCGTTCTTACGAAGTTTCCGACTTATAGCAGTCCACTGACCGTCAGGTTTCGATCTCGGACCAGGTATATGCCTCGAAGTCCATGAAAATGTGTCTGTTTAACATATACAGGGAATATATTCCTGAGGAATCTTTCCAGTATATGGCTGGATTCGTTGTTCATACGAAGTTTCCGACTTATAACAGTCCACTGACCGTCAGATTTCGGTCTCGGACCAGGTATATGCCTCGAAGTTGAAGAAAATGTGTTTGTTCAACATATACAGGGAATATATTCCTGAGGAATCTTTCCAACATATGGTTGGATTCGTCTTTCTTACGAAGTAAGCGACTTATAGCAGTCCACTGACCGCCAGGTTTCGATCTCGGACCAGGTATATGCCTCGAAGTCGGCGAAAATGTGTCTGTTTAACATATACAGGGAATATATTCCTGGGGAATCTTTCCGGTATATGGCTGGATTCGTCGTTCTTACGAAGTTTCCGACTTATAGCAGTCCACTGACCGTCAGGTTTCGATCTCGGACCAGGTATATGCCTCGAAGTCGATGAAATGTGTCTGTTTAACATATACAGGGAATATATTCCTGAGGAATCTTTCCAATATATGGCTGGATTCGTCGTTCTTACGAAGTTTCCGACTTATAACAGTCCACTGACCGTCCGGTTTTGGTCTCGGACCAGGTATATGCCTCGAACTCGACGAAAATGTATTTGTTCAACATATACAGGGAATATATTCCTGAGGAATCTTTCCAATATATGGTTGAATTCGTCTTTCTTACGAAGTAAGCGACTTATAGCAGTCCACTGACCGCCAGGTTTCGATCTCGGACCAGTTATATGCCTCGAAGTCGACGAAAATGTGTCTGTTTAACATATACAGGGAATATATTCCAGAGGAATCTTTCCAGTATATGGCTGGATTCGTCGTTCTTACGAAGTTTCCGACTAATAGCAGTCCAATTACCGCCAGGTTTCGATCTCGGACCAGGTAAATGCCTCGAAGTCGACGAAAATATGTCTGTTTAACATATACAGGGAATATATTCCCGCGGAATCTTTCCAGTATATGGCTGGATTCGTCATTCTTACGAAGTTTCCGACTTATAGCAGTCCACTAACCGCCAGGTTTCTATATCGGACCAGGTATATGCCTCGAAGTCGGCGAAAATGTGTTTAGTTAACATATACAGGGAATATATTCCTGAGGAATCTTTCCAGTATATGGATGGATTCGTCGTTGTAACGAAGTTTCTGACTTATAGCAGTCCACTGACCGTCAGGTTTCGATCTCGGACTAGGTATATGCCTCGAAGTCGATGAAAATGTGTCTCTTTAACATATACATGGAATATATTAATGAGGAATCTTTCCAGTATATGGCTGGATTCGTCGTTCTTACGAAGTTTCCGACTTATAGCAGTCCACTGACCGCCAGGTTTCTATATCGGACCAGGTATATGCCTCGAAGTCGGCGAAAATGTGTCTGTTTAACATATACAGGGAATATATTCCTGAGGAATCTTTCCGGTATATGGCTGGATTCATCGTTCTTACGAAGTTTATGACTTATAGCAGTCCACTGACCGTCAGGTTTCGATCTCGGACCAGGTATATGCCTCGAAGTCGACGAAAATGTGTTTGTTCAACATATACAGGGAATATATTCCTGAGGAATCTTTCCAGTATATGGCTGGATTCGTCGTTCTTACAAAGTTTCCGACTTATAGCAGTCCACTGAGCACCAGGTTTCTATATCGGACCAGGTATATGCCTCGAAGTCGGCGAAACTGTGTCTGTTTAACATATACTGGGAATATATTCCTGAGGAATCTTTCCGGTATATGGATGGATTCGTCGTTCTTACGAAGTTTCCGACTTATAACAGTCCACTGACCGTCAGGTTTCGATCTCGGACCAGGTATATGCCTCGAAGTCGACGAAAATGTGTCTGTTTAACATATACAGGGAATATATTCCTGAGGAATCTTTCCAGTATATGGCTGGATTCGTCGTTCTTACGAAGTTTCCGACTTATAGCAGTCCACTGACCGCCAGGTTTCGATCTCGGACCAGGTATATGCCTCGAAGTCGACGAAAATGTGTCTGTTTAACAAATACATGCAATATATTCCTGAGGAATCTTTCCAGTATATGGCTAGATTCGTCGTTCATACGAAGTTTCCGACTTATAGCAGTCCACTGACCGCCAGGTTTCGATCTCGGACAGGTATATGCCTCGAAGTCGATGAAAATGTGTCTTTTTGACATATATACAGGGAATATATTCCTGAGGAATCTTTCCATTATATGGCTGGATTCGTCGTTCTTACGAAGTTTCCGACTTATAGCAGTCCATTGACCGCCAGGTTTCGATCTCGGACCAGGTATATGCCTCGAAGTCGACGAAAATGTGTCTGTTTAACATATACAGGGAATATATTCCTGAGGAATCTTTCCATTATATGGATGGATTCGTCGTTCTTACGAAGTTTCCGACTTATAGCAGTCCACTGACCGCCAGGTTTCGATCTCGGACCAGGTATATGCCTCGAAGTCGACGAAAATGTGTCTGTTTAACATATACAGAGAATATATTCCTGAGGAATCTTTCCAGTATATGGCTGGATTCGTCGTTCTTACGAAGTTTCCGACTTATAACAGTCCACTGACCGTCAGGTTTCTATATCGGACCATGTATATGCCTCGAAGTCGACGAAAATTTGTCTGTTTAACATATACAGGGAATATATTCCTGAGGAATCTTTCCAGTATATGGCTGGATTCGTCGTTCTTACGAAGTTTCCGACTTATAACAGTCTACTGACCGCCAGGTTTCGATCTCGGACCAGGTATATGCCTCGAAGTCGACGAAAATGTGTCTGTTTAACATATACAGGGAATATATTCCTGAGGAATCTTTCCATTATATGGCTGGATTCGTCGTTCTTACGAAGTTTCCGACTTATAGTAGTACACTGACCGCCAGGTTTCGATCTCGGACCAGGTATATGCCTCAAAGTCGACGAAAATGTGTCTGTTTAACATATACATGGAATATATTCCTGAGGAATCTTTCCAATATATGGTTGGATTCGTCGTTCTTACGAAGTAAGCCACTTATAGCAGTCCACTGACCGCCAGGTTTCTATATCGGACCAGGTATATGCCTAGAAGTCGGCGAAAATGTGTCTGTTTAACATATACAGGGAATATATTCCAGAGGAATCTTTCCAGTATATGGTTGGATTCGTCGTTCTTACGAAGTTTCCGACTTATAGCAGTCCACTTACCGCCAGGTTTCGATCTCGGACCAGGTAAATGCCTCGAAGTCGACGAAAATGTGTCTGTTTAACATATATAGGGAATATATTCCTGCGGAATCTTATCAGTATATGGATGGATTCGTCGTTCTTACGAAATTTCCGACTTATAGCAGTCTACTGACCGCCAGGTTTCGATCTCGGACCAGGTATATTCCTCGAAGTCGACGAAAATGTTTTTGTTTAACATATACAAGGAATATATTCATGAGGAATCTTCCCATTATATGGCTGGATTCGTCGTTCTTACGAAGTTTCCGACTTATAGCAGTCCACTGACCGCCAGGTTTCGATCTCGGACCATGTATATGCCTCGAAGTCGACGAAAATGTGTCTGTTTAACATATACAGGGAATATATTCCTGAGGAATCTTTCCATTATATGGTTGGATTCGTCGTTCTTACGAAGTTTCCGACTTATAGTAGTACACTGACCTACAGGTTACGATCTCGGACCAGGTATATGCCTCGAAGTCGACGAAAATGTGTCTGTTTAACATATACATGCAATATATTCCTGAGGAATCTTTCCAGTATATGGCTAGATTCGTCGTTCTTACGAAGTTTCCGACTTATAACAGTCCACTGACCGTCAGGTTTCTATATCGGACCATGTATATGTTTCGAAGTCGACGAAAATGTGTTTGTTTAACATATACATGGAATATGTTCCTGAGGAATCTTTCCATTATATGGCTAGATTCGTCGTTCATACGAAGTTTCCGACTTATAACAGTCCACTGACCGCCAGGTTTCGATCTCGGACAGGTATATGCCTCGAAGTCGATGAAAATGTGTCTGTTTAACATATACAGGGAATATATTCCTGAGGAATCTTTCCATTATATGGCTGGATTCGTCGTTCTTACGAAGTTTCCGACTTATAGCAGTACACTGACCTCCAGGTTTCGATCTCGGATCAGGTATATGCCTCGAAGTCGACGAAAATGTGTCTGTTTAACATATACATGGAATATATCCATGAGGAATCTTTCTAGTATATGGATGGATTTGTCGTTCTTACGAAGTTTCCGACTTATAACAGTCCACTGACCGTCAGGTTTCTAAATCGGACCATGTATATGCCTCGAAGTCGACGAAAATGTGTCTGCTTAACATATACAGGGAATATATCCATGAGGAATCTTTCTAGTATATGGATGGATTCGTCGTTCTTACATAGTTTCCGACTTATAACAGTCCACTGACCGCCAGGTTTCGATCTCGGACCAGGTATATGCCTCGAAGTCGACGAAAATGAGTCTGTTTAACATATACAGGGAATATATTCCTGAGGAATCTTTCCAGTATATTGCTGGATTCGTCGTTCTTACGAAGTTTCTGGCTTATAGCAGTCCACTGACCGCCAGGTTTCGATCTCGGACCAGGTATATGACTCGAAGTCGACGAAAATGAGTCTGTTTAACATATACAGGGAATATATTCCTGAGGAATCTTTCCAGTATATGAATGGATTCGTCGTTGTAACGAAGTTTCTGACTTATAGCAGTCCACTGACCGTCAGGTTTCGATCTCGGACTAGGTATATGCCTCGAAGTCGATGAAAATGTGTCTCTTTAACATATACATGGAATATATTAATGAGGAATCTTTCCAGTATATGGCTGGATTCGTCGTTCTTACGAAGTTTCCGACTTATAGCAGTCCACTGACCGTCAGGTTTCGATCTCGTACCAGGTATAAGCCTCGAACTCGACGAAAATGTGTCTGTTCAACATATACATGGAATATATTCCTGAGGAATCTTTCCAGTATATGGCTGGATTCGTCGTTCTTACATAGTTTCCTACTTATAACAATCCACTGACCGCCAGGTTTCGATCTCGGACCAGGTATATGCCTCGAAGTCGACGAAAATGAGTCTGTTTAACATATACAGGGAATATATTCCTGAGGAATCTTTCCAGTATATTGCTGGATTCGTCGTTCTTACGAAGTTTCTGACTTATAGCAGTCCACTGACCGCCAGGTTTCGATCTCGGACCAGGTATATGCCTCGAAGTCGACGAAAATGAGTCTGTTTAACATATACAGGGAATATATTCCTGAGGAATCTTTCCAGTATATGGCTGGATTCGTCGTTCTTACGAAGTTTCCGACTTATAGCATTCCACTGACCGCCAGGTTTCGATCTCGGACAGGTATATGGCTCGAAGTCGATGAAAATGTGCCTGTTTAACATATACAGGGAATATATTCCTGAGGAATCTTTCCATTATATGGTTGGATTCGTCGTTCTTACGAAGTTTCCGACTTATAGTAGTACACTGACCTCCAGGTTACGATCTCGGACCAGGTATATGCCTCTAAGTCGACGAAAATGTGTCTGTTTAACATATACATGCAATATATTCCTGAGGAATCTTTCCAACATATGGTTGGATTCGTCGTTCTTACGAAGTAAGCCACTTATAGCAGTCCACTGACCGCCAGGTTTCTATATCGGACCAGGTATATGCCTAGAAGTCGGCGAAAATGTGTCTGTTTAACATATACAGGGAATATATTCCAGAGGAATCTTTCCAGTATATGGTTGGATTCGTCGTTCTTACGAAGTTTCCGACTTATAGCAGTCCACTTACCGCCAGGTTTCGATCTCGGACCAGGTAAATGCCTCGAAGTCGACGAAAATGTGTCTGTTTAACATATATAGGGAATATATTCCTGCGGAATCTTATCAGTATATGGATGGATTCGTCGTTCTTACGAAATTTCCGACTTATAGCAGTCTACTGACCGCCAGGTTTCGATCTCGGACCAGGTATATGCCTCGAAGTCGACGAAAATGTGTTTGTTTAACATATACAGGGAATATATTCATGAGGAATCTTCCCATTATATGGCTGGATTCGTCGTTCTTATATAGTTTCCGACTTATAGCAGTCCACTGACCGCCAGGTTTCGATCTCGGACCATGTATATGCCTCGAAGTCGACGAAAATGTGTCTGTTTAACATATACAGGGAATATATTCCTGAGGAATCTTTCCATTATATGGTTGGATTCGTCGTTCTTACGAAGTTTCCGACTTATAGTAGTACACTGACCTACAGGTTACGATCTCGGACCAGGTATATGCCTCGAAGTCGACGAAAATGTGTCTGTTTAACATATACATGCAATATATTCCTGAGGAATCTTTCCAGTATATGGCTAGATTCGTCGTTCTTACGAAGTTTCCGACTTATAACAGTCCACTGACCGTCAGGTTTCTATATCGGACCATGTATATGTTTCGAAGTCGACGAAAATGTGTTTGTTTAACATATACATGGAATATGTTCCTGAGGAATCTTTCCATTATATGGCTAGATTCGTCGTTCATACGAAGTTTCCGACTTATAACAGTCCACTGACCGCCAGGTTTCGATCTCGGACAGGTATATGCCTCGAAGTCGATGAAAATGTGTCTGTTTAACATATACAGGGAATATATTCCTGAGGAATCTTTCCATTATATGGCTGGATTCGTCGTTCTTACGAAGTTTCCGACTTATAGCAGTACACTGACCTCCAGGTTTCGATCTCGGATCAGGTATATGCCTCGAAGTCGACGAAAATGTGTCTGTTTAACATATACATGGAATATATCCATGAGGAATCTTTCTAGTATATGGATGGATTCGTCGTTCTTACGAAGTTTCCGACTTATAACAGTCCACTGGCCGTCAGGTTTCTAAATCGGACCATGTATATGCCTCGAAGTCGACGAAAATGTGTCTGCTTAACATATACAGGGAATATATTCCTGAGGAATCTTTCTAGTATATGGCTGGATTCGTCGTTCTTACATAGTTTCCGACTTATAACAGTCCACTGACCGCCAGGTTTCGATCTCGGACCAGGTATATGCCTCGAAGTCGACGAAAATGAGTCTGTTTAACATATACAGGGAATATATTCCTGAGGAATCTTTCCAGTATATGGCTGGATTCGTCGTTCTTACGAAGTTTCCGACTTATAGCAGTCCACTGACCGCCAGGTTTCGATCTCGGACCAGGTATATGCCTCGAAGTCGACGAAAATGTGTCTGTTTAACATATACAGGGAATATATTCCTGAGGAATCTTTCCATTATATGGCTGGATTCGTCGTTCTTACGAAGTTTCCGACTTATACCAGTCCACTGACCGCCAGGTTTCGATCTCGGACCAGGTATATGCCTCGAAGTCGACGAAAATGTGTCTGTTTAACATATACAGGGAATATATTCCTGAGGAATCTTTCCAGTATATGGCTGGATTCGTCGTTCTTACGAAGTTTCCGACTTATAGCAGTCCACTGACCGCCAGGTTTCGATCTCGGACCAGGTATATGCCTCGAAGTCGACGAAAATTTGTTTGTTTAACATATACATGGCATATATTTCTGAGGAATCTTTCCAGTATATGGCTGGATTCGTCGTTCTTTCGAAGTTTCCAACTTATAACAGTCCACTGACCGCCAGGCTTCGATATCAGACCAGGTATATGCCTCTAAGTCGACGAAAATGTGTCTGTTTAACATATACAGAGAATATATTCCTGAGGAATCTTTCCAGTATATGGCTGGATTCGTCGTTCTTACGAAGTTTCCGACTTATAGCAGTCCATTGACCGTCAGGTTTCGATCTCGGACCAGGTATATGCCTCGAAGTCGACGAAAATGTGTCTGTTTAACATATACAGGGAATATATTCCTGAGGAATCTTTCCAGTATATGGCTGGATTCGTCGTTCTTACGAAGTTTCCGTCTTATATCAGTCCACTGACCGCCAGGTTTCGATCTCGGACCAGGTATATGCCTCAAAGTCGACGAAAATGTGTCTGTTTAACATATACATTGAATATATTCCTGAGGAATCTTTCCAGTATATGGCTGGATTCTTCGTTCTTACGAAGTTTCCGTCTTATAGCAGTCCATTGACCGCCAGGTTTCGATCTCAGACCAGGTATATGCCTCGAAGTCGACGAAAATGTGTCTGTTTAACAAATACAGGGAATATATTCATGAGGAATCCTTCCAGTATATGGATGGATTCGTCGTTCTTACGAAGATTCCGACTTATACCAGTCCACTGACCGTCAGGTTTCGATCTCGGACCAGGTATATGCCTCGAAGTCGACGAAAATGTGTCTGTTTAACATATACAGGGAATATATTCCTGAGGAATATTTCCGGTATATGGCTAGATTCGTCGTTCTAACAAAGTTTCCGACTTATAGCAGTCCACTGACCGTCAGGTTTCGATCTCGGACAAGGTATATGCCTCGAAGTCGACGAAAATGTGTTTGTTTAACATATACAGGGAATATATTCCTGAGGAATCATTCCAGTATATATGGCTGGATTCGTCGTTCTTACGAAGTTTCCGACTTATAGCAGTCCACTGACCGTCAGGTTTCGATCTCGGACCAGGTATATGCCTCGAAGTCGACGAAAATGTGTCTGTTTAACATATACAGGGAATATATTCCTGAGGAATCTTTCCAGTATATGGTTGGATTCGTCTTTCTTACGAAGTAAGCGACTTATAGCAGTCCACTGACCGCCAGGTTTCGATCTCGGACCAGGTATATGCCTCGAAGTCGACGAAAATGTGTTTTTTTAACATATATAGGGAATATATTCCAAAGGAACCTTTCTAGTATATGGCTGGATTCGTCGTTCTTACGAAGTTTCCGACTTATAGCAGTCCACTTACCGCCAGGTTTCGATCTCGGACCAGGTAAATGCCTCGAAGTCGACGAAAATGTGTTTGTTTAACATATACATGGAATATATTCCTGCGGAATCTTTCCAGTATACGGCTGGATTCGTCATTCTTACGAAGTTTCCGACTTATAGCAGTCCACTGACCACCAGGTTTCTATATCGGACCAGGTAGATGCCTCGAAGTCGGCGAAAATGTGTGTAGTTAACATATACAGGGAATATATTCCTGAGGAATCTTTCCAGTATATGGCTGGATTCGTCGTTGTTACGAAGTTTCTTCCTTATAGCAGTCCACTGACCGTCAGGTTTCGATCTCTGACTAGGTATATGCCTCGAAGTCGACGAAAATGTGTCTGTTTAACATATACATGGAATATATTCATGAGGAATATTTCCAGTATATGGCTGGATTCGTCGTTCTTACGAAGTTTCCGACTTATAGCAGTCCACTGACCGTCAGGTTTCGATCTCGGACCAGGTATATGCCTCGAAGTCGACGAAAATGTGTCTGTTCAACATATACAGGGAATATATTCCTGAGGAATCTTTCCAGTATATGGCTGGATTCGTCGTTCTTACGAAGTTTCCGACTTATAGCAGTCCACTGACCGCCAGGTTTCGATCTCGGACCAGGTATATGCCTCGAAGTCGACGAAAATGTGTCTGTTTAACAAATACATGCAATATATTCCTGAGGAATCTTTCTAGTAAATGGCTAGATTCGTCGTTCATACGAAGTTTCCGACTTATAGCAGTCCACTGACCGCCAGGTTTCGATCTCGGACAGGTATATGCCTCGAAGTCGATGAAAATGTGTCTTTTTGACATATATACAGGGAATATATTCCTGAGGAATCTTTCCATTATATGGCTGGATTCGTCGTTCTTACGAAGTTTCCGACTTATAGCAGTCCATTGACCGCCAGGTTTCGATCTCGGACCAGGTATATGCCTCGAAGTCGACGAAAATGTATCTGTTTAACATATACAGGGAATATATTCCTGAGGAATCTTTCCA